>NW_023615636.1:0-60001 GCF_013339695.2 Rhipicephalus sanguineus
TGACGTTGAATTCTTACAAGCCGTCGGGTGTGACAAACGCTGTCTTCGGTCGAGCGTCATCAGCCATGGGGACTTGCCAGTACCCTGAGCGCAAATCGAGCGATGAAAAGAATTCTGCTCCTTGCAGGCTGTCAATGGCGTCGTCTATTCAAGGGAGGGGATAAACGTCTTTACGGGTGATCTTATTGAGTCGTCGGTAGTCCACGCAGAACCGCACAGAGCCGTCCTTCTTCGCAACGAGAACGACAGGAGACGCCCATGGGCTGTTTGAGTGTCGAATAACATCGCGGCGAAGCATGTCTTCGACATGCTCGTTAATTACACGACGCTCTGCAGGAGATACGCGATAAGGACGTTGCCGCAGTGGTGGTTGGGCACCAGTGTCGATGCGATGCGTGACAGCAGACGTGCGGCCGAGAGAAGTTTGCGCGACATCGAACGAAGAACGAAATTCTTCCAACAGGCACAGAAGCTGGGAACGCTGGACCGACGTAAAGTTGTCAGCAATGGAGGAAGCAAACACGTCAGCGGGTGACGAGTCGGATGTGGTAACAGCACTGAGCGTACGGGAGCGGGCACAGCGCGTGTCACCCGGTGCGTCCATAACTTGTGCGTCTTCGAGGGCTTCCGCTCTGCCGAGACATTCCCCTCGCACCAACGTAACAATGTACGGGGATGGGTTCGTAACGAAAATATCGGTGTCGCCCTGAGTGACTTGCACGGTCGCAAATGGCACCAGCAAACCTTTCCTGGTGAAAACGCGGTCAGAGGGAGAAAGGAGTGCAACGGTGTCGGAGAGACCGGTGCAATAGACGGACACAGCCGTTGACGAGTTTGCAGGACGTGTTGTGTCATCTTTGACGAGTACCTTGGTCGCAGCCGATGGACTATTCGCAGGCGTCAAATTGGAGAATGGTGAGAGCTCTATTTCGGCTGGTGCGCAAGGAATTACGGCATCGTGGCGAGCGAGAAAATCCCAACCCAGGATGACGTCGTGAGAGCATGAAGAAATGATGATGAATTCGACGGCGTACAGAGCGTCCTGAATGATGACACGGGCTGCACACCGCTGTCGGGTGAATACTTTGGGCTCTGGCTGTACGGAGCGAGAGCCCGAAAAGCGGCGTCGTCACGTTTCGTAGTAGTCGGCTAAACCTAGCGTCCATAACGGATACGGCAGCTCCAGTGTCCACAAGGGCCAATGTGTGCACGCCATCTACAAACACGTCTACTACGTTCGATGGGCTTTGCTGAGGGCTTTGGCAGTTCGATAGCGTCGCAGCTCTTGCCTCTTGGACTGCGACGACTAGTTTTCCTGGTCGCGCGTGACCGGACGGGGCCGCATCGGTGATAGTGAGCGGCGTCTTGGGGACGGCGAACGGCGGGTAGATGGAGACGGGCGTGACGTCGGTGACATAGGCGGCGGCTCGTAGTATCGGCGGCTGGACTGGCTGGTGACGGTCGATCCGAATCGAGGCGCGTGCATGCGATTGCAATAGCCGTCGACGTGACCGGCGCAACCGCACGCAAAGCAGATGGGGCGGTTGTCGGAAGTGCGCCATCGGCTTGCCGGGCTAGGTCCCATCCATGTCGCAGGGCGCGAGGGACGGGGTGGCTGCTGATATGACTGCATGGTGGGCTGCAGTCGTGGCGTATGGATGACGTCGGCGTACGCAGCCGGCACACTCTCTTCGAAGGCCTGAGGCCTTGCGACGGCTCCGGCGTAAGTATGTGGGGGAACCACAGGAATCGCTGGAGGCGGCCTGGTAACAACTTGCGCGTAACTGAGCGGCACAGTCGCCCGAGGGGGCTGGTGGTATTCCGGCATGACCTCTGCGATTTCCTGCTCAATAGCCCCGCGTAGGGGAGGCAGCAGTGTGCTCGACGGCTGTTCAACAGGCTGCGGGTGAGCGAAGGCCAGTAGAGAGAACTGGCGGGCAACCTCCTCGCGCACGAAGGACTTGATTTCGGCGAGCAAGACGGAGTGGTCCGAAATGGCCGACATGCCAGCGAGATCGGCGTTGCGTGATGGAGGTCGACGCGTCATCAGCCGCTGCCGGCGCAGCTCCTCCTAGCTTTGGCACAGTGTGATGACCTCAGCCACAGTGCTAGGGTTTTTCGCGAGCAACATGGTGAAGGCATCGTTGTCGATGCCTTTAATGACGTTCCGGATCTTGTCAGACTCAGGCATGGTCGCATTGGCTTTCTTGCACAAGTCCAGGACGTCTTCAATGTAACTCGTGAAAGACTCGCCGGACTGCTGGGCTCGTTCACGTAAACGCTGTTCAGCTTGCAGCTTACGAACGGCAGGGTGGCCAAACACGTCGACGATGGCGGTCTTGAAAGCGGACCACGTAGTGAAATCGGAAGCGTGGTTGTTGTACCATAGGCTTGCGACACCCGCGAGGTAGAAAACCAGGTTGCTTAGTTTTCCGGCCTCGTCCCATTTATTGGGTACGCTGACACGCTCGTAAATCGCGAGCCAGTCCTCGACGTCGGTGCCATCCGCGCCGGTGAAAACAGGAGGGTCGCAGATACGGGGGACACCGGGACAGGATGTCGGTGCAGGGGGAGGCGTTTGCTGGGCGGCATCTTGAGTCATGGTAGAGGGCACGGCACGGGATCGCAGCTCCAAGGGCATTGAATGCTGACCGTAGGTGTTTGAAGGGCACAGCACTCTCCACCAAATTATAAAGATGTTTATTGGCGGACACTCGGCGAAGATGAACGATAGCGACAGTCAAGGCGGGGCCGACTCTGCGCGAGCTGCGCTCTGTCCGAAGAGGGCAACCCACTAGAAGGGGCCGGAGAGGACGACCCACTTCAGGGTTCCAATAAGCTTCGCTACAACTGGAACAATGGTGAAAATTGCCGGAGCCCTCCACTACGGCATATCTCATAATGATATCGTGGGTTTGGGACGTAAAACCCCAACAATTCTTACGATTATCATTTTCTTCGCGTGTCAATGTGTATGTTCGCGGTTGCTATGTTGATTGACACTCTGTATCACCTGTGGCACATACCCGCATAACATGAACTCTGGTATGCGGGTATGTGCCACGCGTGACTGAGAGAAAGGGTTTCATGTGGTACGCCACAGGTATTTGGCGTTATTCATGTCATGACCAGTGAATCTGTTCTTCATGAAATGATCCTCTGCTATGCAAATTTTGGTATATTACAACCTATGGAGACGACCAGGAGAGAGCCCAGACCTAGGCGGATAGATAGATAGATAGATAGATAGATAGATAGATATAGATAGATAGATAGATAGATAGATAGATAGATAGATAGATAGATAGATAGATAGATAGATAGATAGATAGATAGATAGATAGATAGATAGATAGATAGATAGATAGATAGATAGATAGATAGATAGATAGATAGATAGATAGATAGATAGATAGATAGAAACGGCCAAGGTGCCTGAGGTTCGTAAAAAAATGCTTCGCATTTAAAAGGGGGGAAGACCTCTCTTAATCTCCTAGAAAATGAGATTAGCTTCTAAGATGGCACTTGGGATGTGGAATGTGTTGCCTTGCGAACTAGCGCGTGCTGTCACTAGTTTACGGCCTTAAACACATACGCCGCATCATGTGACGATTATCTGTATACAGTAAAACCTCGGTGATACGAATCTCGGGGGGTTCCCAAAAATATTCGTATCATTCGAAATTCGTATCACCAGAAAACATGGAAAATTAGTATGAGACAAACGAAAGTTGGCATACGTTTTGATTTAGTGTTTCTCAGGCCCGCAGCGACGTCATGAACAGCTCTGAATGATTGCCAGTAAAGTTTTTAGACGTCAACGATCATACTTGTACTCGTAAATATACGGTGCATGCGCGCGTGCGTAATTAATGAACAAGATGTGCTGTGCCCCGTGACCACTATTAGCCCCTTCCTAATGTTACTACGCTTTTCTGCATGACACTAGAGCACTGCGGCGAAAGTGATTTAAGAAGCGCTTTGCACACGATAGAGGCCAAGCTCCTTCGCCAAGACCATCCGCGTCGTTTCTTGGGGTCTTCGTCAACCTTTAATGAGACTTCAAGACGGACCCGCACCCAAAGTTTCAGTCTTGTTTCCTAGAACGTCTGATTGCGGCGGCATGGCTTGCATCGACGTGGCAGGCACGTGTTAACACAGTAGAAAGACGCTGCTGCCTCGAGCACAGGAACACCCGTCAACGCATCGGGGAAAAAAAGATGCGACGTCAACGTCATCTAATCTAAACGCGAAGGCGCCTAAAGGCCTCCAAAATTCGCTCACACTATCTCGGAGGCAACGACGCTCCGTTGATGGTTGCGCAGCGCGTAAGCCCGCGCCCGCGCTTGACTGCTGGGTCTTCCGTGACAGCGCGGGCGGCACCTCTTCGTACCTGTGCGCCGGCGTACGTTCATATCAAACGTCGCGGGATGCAAATCGGTTCGCAGAAACCGTACTCCAATACATTGCAGGCTAATGGGCTGTTGCCGGGACCACAAAAAAAATCCGTATGACCCCGCAATTCGTACGAGCCGTGATCGTATCAACGAGGTTTTACTATATATATATATATATATATATATATATATATATATATATATATATATATATATGTATATATATATATATATATGTGTGTGTGTGTGTGTGTGTGTGTGTGTGTGTGTGTGTGTGTGTGTGCGCGTGTGTGTGTGTTTGCCTGTGCGTGTGTTTGTGTTTATCTGTTGAATAAATTTTTCAGTTGTACTCAGCGCTCGTGTCCTCGGTTATTTGCTTCTTTTCGTCTTCGTGTCTGATTTTATGATGATACACACACAAACGCTAAGGAAATCACTTCCAGCTTTGAAGACAAATGCACTTGTGAAAACGTCGGCTCAAGGACCCAGGCCCTTTTTACCGATTTTTTTCATCGCAAGCTTCTAGCTTCCAGTTCCTGCTTTTTTTAAGAGTGCATTATGCATTATGAAACATACAGCCAAAAAATGTCAACCAGTAACACAAAAAATGCAGCTGACATAACTTGCTAAGGAAGTGCAATCACTCAGACCAAAATTTTAAAATGCTTCAGTGCAGCCACAACTAAGCACCGCACTTGGCACGCATGAGTAGAATATGTACTGATAAGCCCCTCGGGTAGGAACGCACCATCCCGTATTTTCACTGGACGATTAGCCGTATGTGATGAAACAGAGAAATGTTCTTTCTTTACGTACAGATTGCCCGTCAAAGTAGGGAAATATTTTGTATTTCACCTGAGACAGTACAACAAGGATGCACATTACAGTTTTATGCCTGCTGGCAAATGCACAAAAACGCATAAAATGCGTATGTATTAATTTCAGCAGGGTATTTGAGCACTCGTCAACACAACTAGCGAAAGTAGAAAAAAATATGAAAATTAACTTTTCTTTCGTTTCACGCAATGCATTACGCGTCAAAAATAAATCTCTGCTTTGGTACGCGAAACTCCGCATAATCTGCACTTCTAAAGTAAAAAGTAAATATCTGCACGCCATAAAAACAGGAAATTTATTACAACCTGAATTATCTTTTTTAAGACGGTATTCCAAGAACAGCGTTTACAATAAAATGTTACTCCACAGTGGCCGAAAGTCGACGCGGGAGGCGAGGACCGTGATATATTTCCTGTGGCGCTGCAAGGTGATGCTTTAACGGCATGCTTATGTACAATATCTTGTAACAATATCTTAACTGTAGCAGAGTCGCGAGGGTATAGCGTAATAGAACATTCTAGTATGCTGTAGTACGGCCTGCGGTCATTTCAATGGTTCCCACGATGTAGGTACCGTAAGTTACCAATAGGGATGGTAGATTAAGATTTTTAATCGATTAACCATTAATCGTTCGTCGATGTAGCCTTTGATCAATTAATTGCTTCCGAGGTGATGTTCTTATTGATTAATCCACATTTCTGATGAGTGCTTTAAAAAGCATATCTCATTATTTGAGAGGCACTGTTTTTGTTTGATCTCGACACAAGTCTTTCTATCAGACGCGCTAGAGACCACATTTGCGCATTTGCACCTGCGTGCAAATTCGCACCTTCGCCCACTGGGAACAGGGAGCCCGTCGTCTTTGGGTGATCTCACTGATTCCAGGATCTGTGGCCATCATCCACAGACGATTCCGCTGGACGTTGTATTGCCTCGAAGCCGGCCTACTCGAGCGTACCAAAATCGGAGGCACTTTCGGCGACTACACTGGTCGAAAATTTGCACAGGCAACATGCAGCGTAGCCGTGGGTGAGGAAATCCCGAGAAAGGGGAAAGAGAGGTGAGGAGGACGAGGAAGTAAATAAGATGCTCGCACTCGTAGGGACGGCATCTTTTCTCCGTTTGTACGTTAGTTATTGTGGAAGCCCTCGATACTGCTAAAACTGCGGGCTGACGTGATCTCTCCTTTGAGGTCACCCATGCGAAATTGTACAGCAACATACTGGCCTGAAACAGACCATCGGTACAAGCATCTTTTTGCCTCCCGGCTAGAATAAACGGCAGCTGCGCCAGCGTACTCCACAAGTTTCATGTAGCTTTAACTCGGTGCTACGTGTACCTCTTCAATCGTGCGTACAGCCGGAACTATAATAATTATTGATAATAATTGTTTCGGTTTAACGTCCAAAACAATGATACGATTGTAAGGGACGCCGTAGTTGAGGGCTCCGGAAATTTCCACCACATGGCGTTCTTTAACATGCGCCTAAATCTAAGTACACGGGCCTCAATTATTTTCACCTCCATCGAAAAAGCGGTCGCCGCGTCCGGAATTCGATACGTTGACCTTCGGGTCAGCAGTCGAGCACTGTAACGTCTAGACTACCGTGGAACCCGAACTGAGCAGTGTCTAATGTATCAGACATTAGAACATATAGTATTTCGCGACTATCCTTCCTTCGTGTCACAGCAGAAGACGGGGGCCTCTAAGCTGGCTGACACGGGAGTGCAAGTATTTGCAGAAAGCTGCATTTCCCCCTCAATATACGACCATACAGTACTACTCGTGTACCCGAAGCACTGCTTGAACAACCAGGAATCAGCCTTTATTCTCTGCTGAGCAACCAGTATACGCAAGGCCGGTGTGACGTCACCAGCAGCGACAGGTAACAGCATACACGGCGCACTGTGCAAAAATATCAGGCAGCTATCATTGTTCCTAAGGCTGTAGTATTCACGTTACCACATCTCGTCTCTACCTAATGAAGAATCATTTCACTTGCGAAAGTCCGCATGTTGTGGCTTCCGCACCCCCGTGCTGCGTAAGGTATTGGGAGGTAAAAGTGGGTGACGTCCCTCTGGGTTGTGTAGAAACCTCCGGAGGCATAGGGCGTTCAGCTGCGGCGTGGTCGCTCGGTTCACTTGCTGCCGGACGTGGATCTGGTTGCGACAGTGCCACGGGCTCGTGGTTCGTGTCCGAGGGCATCGGAAGTGAGGAGGGAGCTGGCTTCGCTGGAGGTATTCGGTGATCCTGTCTCTCTCCGTGGCGTCCACTCTCGCAGACGTGTCGGCATGTAGAGTCCGCAGGTGATTGGCGTAGACAAAACGAAACTCAATATGCACTTTGATCACATACGTCACCGCAGTGACCACTTGAGTCACCCCTGCCTCCTGCCATGACACGTTTCTCCGCGCAGTTTTCTCGTGAACGCGATCACCAACACGAAACACGTTCAGCACAACGCCTGTGATCACACTGTTGTTTCACATCCTCTTGCTTATCCCGCATAGCATTCCCAAAATCAGGTTTCAATAGACAGTTATAGCTTAGCGGGTTTAGCAGAATAGCGGGCTTAGCAGAATAACGGGACCGAAATGCGCAGTACGCTAAATGACCCGTAGCGTTTACCGTACGCACGCTATTTTTCAGATTTAGTGTTACCGTGTTTGCGTGCTTAACGTAGTGTACATAAAACATGGCGGCGGTTTTGGACGCCCGCTTTGAACTGAATTTAGCGCTGATGTGGACGGATTCACTTCTTTCGCAGCAAACGACTGCGCAGAATGGCTTTGTTTGCGTTCGGGTTGCTTCGACACTCTAGTATTACGGATAACATAGCGTAGTTTTTGAGATCGCTTCCCCTTTCGAACGTCCCTAGGCCTAACTAGAAGATCGGCGTAAACAAACCTGCAACATAAACATTTTCGCTTTTGGCGCGTGGTTCATATTTGTTTACTTTTATTGTTAATAAATGAAGTAGTCAGTGCTCCGTGCGAGCATACAGGCGAGCATTCTCCGTTTTTTTCTTTTCACTTTTTTAACGCATTCACCCTCCGCTAGGTGACGCCACGGTCACAGCTTGGACACGTAAACGCTATCCCGCTAAAGTAAACCGCGCTGTCCGCAACAAATGTTTGCGGCACGGTAACGCTATTCCCTCAACCCCCGCTATCACGCTAACGATGAACTATAACTGTCTATTAACAAACGTTTAGTACGCGGTTGCCTTTTTAAAAACAACTGCGCCGGCGACTGTCCTGGGCATTGCTGGGAGTGTTTTGATACGCACACAGAAATTTGTCAACTCGTTCTTGGAATAAACAGCGACTAGCCGAAGCGTTATCTTCCAAAACATTTTTACGAAGGCTCACTTGATAGACCGCACCATGCGTTCTGCCGCCTTATTCGATGTGGCGTGACAGGGAGGAATGCCAACGTGTTTCACACCATTAGCCAACGAGAAGTCCGCAAACTCGGCGGACGTTAACTGTGGTCCATTATCGCTTACCAACGTTTCCGGAAGTCCGTGCGCGGCGAATGTGCCTCGAATTTTTTCGATGGTCTTAGATGCAGAGGTGGGAATCATAGGCCACACTTCCACCCATTTTGAGTAAGCGTCGACTAACACCAAAAACACATTCGCATATTTGACCGCAATATCCACATGCACTCGCGACCAACGTTTCACAGGGTAGGCCCAGGGGTGCAAAGACACCGGTTCAGCGGCGGCTTTGATGGCCTGACAGATCGTACATCGTTGAACGTATTGTTCAATACCCCGGTCCATTCCAGGCCACCACACAAACCTGCTGCGAGCATTTTTATGCGGCTGGCCCCGGAGTGCTCTTCGCGTAACAAGTTTAGCACTGGACAGCGCAGGGAATCGGGAATGATGACTCTCGAACCCCATGTGACACAGCCTTGTTCAAAAAAAAGTTCACACCGCCTGGCACAGAAACGCTGCAGGTCCTCTGCGCAACTGCTTGGCCAGCCATTCATCGTGAATTCGGCCACGTGGGACAGAATTATGTTCTTTTTTGAGGCCCTTGCTATCGCTTGGGCTGTTAACGGAAGGCATTCAAAAACTGCCAAACTCTCGCCTGACTCTTCTATGCCGCAATCTGCGCAGGGAAGTCTCGACAGTGCGTCCGTTACTTCTACATTTTTCCCGCGTCAGTACTTGAGTTGATATTTGTAAGCTGCTGGCGTCGTCGCCCATCGTTGCATACGGGCCACGGCCAGGCTAGGCACTGAGGAAGAGAAAAAAAAGCATAACGAAACCACAGCCTAAACTTTTGTACGTTGCAACGGCAAATGAAATCCACATTGGACGATGCCGGCAGCCAGCCAACGGGTATACACAACCGCCCAGTTGCCGCTTGTGTTGCAGTGCCGAAACCCCACCCCATCCCGCCTTCCCCAGAAGCCCACCTACCACATTAAATCACCCTTCAAAGGCGGATTCTGAAGAAATTCCCGTTATTTCCGGCGTACAATCTTATAAGTGCACTAGGGTACTAGCATAATCAGTGTTGATTCTTGCATCACCAAATAACACAAGATAAACGCTAAGCAAACATCGGCAAATGCAACTTATCGCTCCTCACCGATTCCCAGTCAAAGCACAACCCGGTGGCTGTAGCAATAATTTTTTTTTAGTTTGGTTATTGCAAGTGCAGTGACGATTGCTGAATACCTGCGTAACACGAGCGCCTTTCTGGGTAAAATATTATCTATGCTTTCAACTACACGGCGGATATACTCGCGGACAACATTTCTTGGCAACGAAGGAAAGGATACGGGGGCGGAGCTACTGCACATGTACTGCTCCGCGAAGTAGTCCGGTTCGGCGTGCGTTTCGAATTTGGTTTTGGTTTGCGAACCTTCCGTATCTCCTGTGACGGCCATTTGATTGTTCAGGCGGCCGTCACAGCCTTAGACAGCCATTTGTTAGTGATATTCGTCACAAGCTCCTTCGGCGAGTCGTCGGAGAAGCTGGAGGGTGACGAGCGCTCATCTGAAGACGAACGCGCCATTTTGACTGTAAAGCGCACGTAAAAGGTGCGACGCTTTCACAGGCGCAAGAACGCGAAATGACGCTGCATAAAGTAAAGCAAATAAAAATATCTCCTTGGTGCGCGCTGACCCTCTTTTTAAACAGCGCTTCGTAGAAAATAAAGTAGTGTTGTTCACAATCGCGGTAAATCGAGCTAGTTGGTTGCTCATGATCGTAAAACACCAGCCCAAAGACGATGGATGAAAACACACGAACACACGAGTTCGAAGTCAGCGCTCGTGTGTCTCTGTGTGTTCGTCCGTCGTCGTTTGCGCTGTTATTTTACCATTATACGAAAGTAATGTTTTTTTATTCTCACGCATAAAACACGGATGCACTTGTGGGACTATATTCTTCAGCTGTAGCACACACGTAATTCGGCTCTGTAGCCTACCCTTCATTGCCAAGAAATTTTTTCCGCGAGTATAGTGCGTCCGTCTCACATATCCAAGTACTTTATAACAGTTGCGATTCAGCCGTTCACAAACGTCGTGCGGGAGCAGCTTCAACACAACTGCAAAGACATTCAGCACCGCGGTATTCAATATCCCTTGGCGATTCGCAATGCCCATAGACTGTCGCGCCGCCAAGAGGAATTCAGGAGCATCCTCTCGAGGAGTGTTAATAGAAGACAAAATGGCAGCACTACGCAGTCGCTGTCTTGTTCGGATGTGCTAGCCTAAGTGTTAACGCGTTGGCAAGAAATGAACACTACGACTTTGTATATTCCTTGCATCATTGAACAAACCGGGCCCTCCATGACACGAGAAATTTGATTCGTTCTTGCGAGACGCGAAGTTTTCATGAGGATACGTGGCAACTTGCGCTTTCAATGATAGTCCACAACATACACATACAAGCTTCGCGAGGTTTTCTGCAACCACGTAGGTTAGTTCAATGTTATCGTCTGACAATTTCAGTTGAAACTCACACTGTTTTACTTGCATACAGCATTCGTTAGTGTTTTTATTGTAGTGCATGAATCCCATAACGTTTTATGCGGGAGGTCGCGCGGGCTCTCGATGTGCTCTGAACAATCTCCAGTTGGCGATACATAAAAATAGGGCCTCTATCATTCGTCAGGAAAGCGCTGTTATGAATCGTGCGAGCGACGTTTCAGTCATTCCAGGACGCGTCTGCTCCACGCCTTTCGTGGAGCGAACGCTCTCAACGCCTTCCTTCACCAGTGTGCTGATTTCATAGCCAGCGCTGCGCCGCTTTTTTATGTACGTTTGTTGATAGGTGGCAGCACACTGCAAGCTATTTGCTTGTTGACCGGTTTGAGGGCAAAATGTTCTCCGCGCCCAGACGTCTCTCCAATTGTAAACATGGTGACGCGGAGTGGTCGAAGTCGTTCAGCGGAGGAAATTCTTCACATTGCTTTCAGCAGTGATGTTGAAAGAAGCCATCTTTACGACGAGGATTTTTCACTGGACGTACAAGGCTGTGAAAGCACCGAGAGTGACAGCGATTATGAACGATCGGCTGCACGAGGAGCTAGCGAGTTGCACTTCATGTCCCCTCGTGCGTTAATGTTCTTTCACACTCGTAAGCCACTTTGCTTGTATTTAATGTATAATATCCTTGAGCGAGATCAAAATAAAGACAGTTTTTTTCTTGCGCATTGCATGTAGCGCAATGATTGTGGATATTATGGAGCGCCGCATGCCGCCAACACCCTCGAGCTCGACCAGCGAAGCGAAATGGTTATAGCGATGAAACGTACCGTCACGGCCACAATCCACGCCTCTCGGCTAACTTCTCCTGCACTTCACCGGTACCTTCCGAACGGCATTGTTGTTCGACGAATTGTTTGCAACGTCGAATTATTCGACGCTGCGAAAAGCATACGTGTGCATTCTTTTCGACATTCATGTTTCGATCGTGCTGATCGAACCTGCAACATGCGAGTGAAGTGAATTGAGCATGCGCGGCTAGAGTCTAATCATGGCTGTGACACAAGCACTACTGAATGGGATGTTGAATGCACGCTTGTGTTTAATTGAAGAAGTAACTCCGCGTTCCTGATTGCACAAGTAATGACGACGGCGTAACATGTTTGAAAACCATAACCACGTTAAACATGCGGTCCCGTGTCAGGGAGGCTCGAAACGTACTACCTCGGAGTGCCGTTCAGACTATACGTCAATTCTAGTTCATGAAGTTTTCTGCAGCACGCACAGGATTTTGCAAAGCATCGTTGATGCACCGTAATGGAGCTGAAATATAACCTTTCACACCGCAGCAAATAATTAGGTGTCGAGAACTTAGCACTTTCCATGGTTTAGGAGAGTATTTTGTCTCATATCCATTTCAGTACAGCCCAAGACTTCATCCGGTGAAAGTGTCACGGGCCGTACGTCGACACGTTCTATCTGTTCCAATGCTAATAAACGGGTTGACCCTCCTCCGGGCGCCATCTTGAATCGCACGGCGCGCCTCCTATAGTTCGTGGGCATTGCCAATACCTATACAGCAATTAAAATGCATAAAGTGCTCAGAGAAGCACTCACAGCCACCTACCTCTCTCAAGAAAACATGCTGGCAGCGTACACGTTGCGACGTCCGCCGGTCTTGAGGTGATGTGTCGAGTCGACGTTGGCTGAACACCCCGTTTTCGGGCATCCGCCGGTTAGAGGCAATGTGGTGAGTTTCCCGATCTGCACTAACTGTCACGTCGATTCTCCATGCCACAGCGCGCGTTGCGAAAAACTATTCCAGCGCTATTGATCGAAGATGATCACCAACAAAGGAATCGGCCCCGCCACGGTGGTCTAGTGGTTATGGCGCTCGACTGCTGACCCGAAGGTCGCGGGATCGAATCCCGGCCGCGGCGGCTGCATTTTCGATGGAGGCGAAAATGTTTGAGGCCCGTGTACTTAGATTTAGGTGCACGTTAAAGAACCGCAGGTGGTCGAAATTTCCGGAGCCCTCCACTACGGCGTCTCTCATAATCATATGGTGGTTTTGGGACGTTAAACCCCAGATATTATTATTAACAAAGGAATCGTACTCGCGAAGCTGGCGCCTGCTGCTCACGTACTGTGCCGCGTACCGTGCATCATACTGATTCAAGAAGCTCCGCCTAAGTGAATGAGCGCAACCGTATCAGCACAAACTCAATCACCACGCCATGACCACGTTGTGTGCAGCGCGCCGCCATGTCAGGAATAAAAAATGTGAGAGGACGACAGCGGCGACGCCAGTGGCTACGGCCTGAGTGCTTAAACAAATTTCACTTTCGACGGACGCTGTCGGTCGTGACGTCAGTGCCACCATTGAAACAGCGCCTATAGCGAACGCGGCCTCAGTGACAGCAGTAGATATTAATCTCGGAGGCGAGGTTGTGAGGCGCTACCAGTGCCGCCGCACGCTCGCAGCGAGGAGGAGGGAGCTGGCAAACAGCTGCTCGGTTCAGATAATAATAACTGCTGGGGTTTCACGGCGTCCCAAAAGCACAATATGATTTTGAGAGACGCCGTAGTGGGGGACTCCGGAAATTTCGACCACCTGGGGCTCTTTACGTGCGCCAAAATATCTGTATGCGGCTGTGCTTTGCACTTTGCCCCGACGAAATGCGGTTCTTGGTTCAAGCCGCACATTGTTTTTGCAATACAGTACATTGTCAATCTCTTTACGCGAGGTGATTCGGTTGCATCATGCATTATGCATGTTCGCGAGGTGATTCGGTTGCATCATGCATGTGGCACATTATCTTTTGCATCAGCAAAAGACAACGTGCCACAGTTAAAGTTGATCAGCGCACCGCAAGCCGCACCAAAAACCCACAGAAAAATTCTAACAGTCACGCGTGGAAGGCCACGTAAGACAACAGTAGCATGTAGAACTGAGATATGCATACTCGTTATCCGACAGACTTATAGAGGGTTCGCTGACGCACCCTTCTCCCATTCTTCTAATATGGAAAGCTTCTATTATTCTTCGTCCTATGTATCTGCTATCTCTAGATTGACATTCGCATCTTGAAAAACAGGCTCGCAACAGCACTCCTTGCAGTGCGCTGGCAAATGCAAACCTGGGTTCTTTGATAGTGAACGCTCGTGTTCCCTTAATCTCATGTTAATGCACCTCCCACTTTCACCAATATAAGACCTCCCGCAATCGCCCCGCCACGGTGGTCTAGTGGTTATGGCGCTCGACTGCTGACCCGAAGGTCGCGGGATCGAATCCCGGCCACGGCGGCTGCATTTTCGATGGAGGCGAAAATGTTTGAGGCCCGTGTACTTAGATTTAGGCGCACGTTAAAGAACCCCAGGTGGTCGAAATTTCCGGAGCCCTCCACTACGGCGTCTCTCATAATCATATCGTGGTTTTGGGACGTTAAACCCCAGACATTATATTAAGACCTCCCGCAAGTGAAGGGCACCTGATACATAAGACCCACAGCGCATGACACATATTTGTTTTCTTCCCTATGTTCAACATGACAGTGATTTCTTAGTGCCATGCTAGAAGGTTCTTTCCTTCTGATCATTCTACAAACTTTTGACATCTTGCCTGGTGCTGAAAATGCTACGCGTACACCTCACTTCTTTCCTATCTTTTCCAGACCGTGCGAGAGGCCGTGAAAAATGGGCAACGACTGCAAGTGATTGCTTCTCCTTGGCCTTATTAATATCCTTCTGGGTCGTCCTTCCTTTCTCCTTAACAACACGCAACAGCTTGTTGCATACCGTGGCTGTCACATGGTCAGGATACCCTGAGATGTTGAGCCTTTCAACCTGCCTTTTGAAACTGCAATGCATTACATGGAAACATGCATATCTCAGTTCTATATGCTACTGCTGACTTACGTGGCCTTTCGCGTGCGCCTGTTAAAATTTTTGTGTGGGTTTTTGGTGTGGCTTGCGGCGCGATGATAAACTTTAACTGTGACACGTTGTTTTTTGCTGGACGCTATATAGGTCGACTACATTTACAATAAAATCAGTTGTCAGTCTGCGCTCGTCTGTCCCATTCATTCCTTCTTTGTGTCCCATCTGCTGCGCAGTTTGCTATAAGACGAAACCTTACCAACTCGCCCAGCTTTCGATGCTTCTTACATATAATGACGGCGTTTGGCACAGTTCCTCCAGTATGGTACATCATGGTACACCATCGCTTTCCTCACCCATCATTCCCTTGCTGCTTTCCACCCTTCGTGCGATATTGAGCAGAGTCTCCTAACACTACCCAGTATTCATCTGCTACTCCCCACCATCGTCCACAATCCTTACCACCTTACCCAGCTAACGTACACCATGCCACCCAACACTGTCCACTATATCCACCATCTTTCACAGCTTCCACCATGGTAGTCTTTGCAATAGGGAAGTGCTGGTCACCCTCAATGACACCTTCTAAGTCCGTGGTTTCTTCTGTGCCGACGAAAATGATGACGCTGGAAAAAGACGGAATGGTACCCTGCTCATCTATCATAGTTAAAGCGTGGTGACTGCTTTTTCTATCCAGCGAGATGGCATTGTCCGCAGAAAACGTTATGGACTGGGCTCTGAAGTCAATGACTGCGCCGTGTTGATTGACTACATCCATCCCTAGAATAACGTCCCTCAAACAGTGCTGTAGGATCACAAGGCTCGCCGAATAATTACGGCCGCCATTCGTGACTCTCGCCGTGCAGACTCCACCCGGCGTTATTAGGTAGCCTCCAGCTGTCCAGATTTCGGGTGCATTCCTAGCGTTCTTTACTTTCTTCAGCTTGGCGGCGAACGGGCCAATAAGGACGGAGTAGTTGGCTCCGGTGGCCACCAAATCAGTGACATTGTGGTCGTTGATAAGAACGTCGAGGTCGGTGGTTCGTCGTCAAGAAAAATTTCAACAGCGCAGAAAACACAATCGGACAAAAAGGAGCCGACACGTGCTAGCGCTTACTTCGAACTGATTTTTCATTCGGGAAAAGACGCATATATGTACTGAAAAGAAAAGCACTCCGCAAAGAACACGATAGAAGCAACGTGCATAAACGCTAACAGGTGAAAAAGTTGAAAACTCACCAGTGCATCCGCATAGAAAACATAACCTACTTCCTTCATGTGCAAATCAATAGAAGGCATGCTGATGCATTATTTGCCCAAACGAGCAATGTGGGCCGCCTCTGCAATATCTATACAAATCACATTTCTGCGGTTTGACTAAGCAGGCAGGCAGTCACACCCCTGCAATGTGCGCTCAAATGTCGAGAGTTGCCACTCTGCACACTCAATCGGCGATTGTACTGGTGGATGCGCGGTTACGGCGTCTTCTCAATCGTGGTTGCTTCCGAGACAAAATCTTTACTGTCGGTGGTTAGTTTCGCATCAGCCCTTCGATGAGTTCTTGCTTTCCTCCTCGCATGAGGAAACGGATATTCTCGTCCTCCGGCATGGCAGGGTCAGCGTGGCGAAACAATCGGGTCATTTCCTGAGCGAAGATGTCTACGCTTTCGTTTGGGTGTTGCACCCGTGTCTTCAGCACAGCCGCGGCCCATTCCTTCCGGACGACGCTTGTGAACGTTTCCAAGAAAGTGCTGCGATAGACGTCTCAGGTTGGAAGAGTGGATTACCGATTTTCAAAAGAGGTCCTTGATGCATCTTCCAGGTAAAATTACGCCTGGTGCAGCTTGTCCTCGAGGTTCCAGTTGTTAAATGCTGGGACCCTCTCGAGCCAGGTTTCGGGACTTCACTTGGCGATCCATGGAAGGTTGGCGTTTCCCTGGGCGGCTGCATCACGATAGCTGCAGGGGGCACTGCGGCCGTCATCGTGCCTGTTGTCTTTGTCGCCGTGGCTTTTGGCTTTTCCGCTTGGAGTCCGTATTGGTGGGGGACCGGGGTTAGACCTTTAAGTCTGCGGCTGGCTCGACTATCCCTGATGGTGTCCGTGTCTTCTCCACGAATTGGGATGGGTTCACGGCTTGACGGGGGTGTCCGGAACATGAACGAAGATCACCTCCTCGAGATGTCACGTGGGCGTGACGGCGAAGAAGACGGCAGTCTGGCTAATAAAGGCGTAACTCTCTGTGTGGGCGAGCGTGTTCGGGAAACGAAAAGTGAAACTATAAGAAATACAAGCTGTACGTACATTGATAGCAGTGAACACAGCGTCGGCCATCGATAATCTGATCTGCGGTAAGCCGCGTCGGTATTTATACATGCGGAATCGAACATTGGAGCCATATCGCCGATGGCCGCGTTAGTTCAAGAATGAACTGAACTGTTCGCGTTTGCGCGCTCAAGGCGCGCAAATAATCTGGAACTGCTCAAATAATCTGGAAGAGACCCAGGCATTCGGGCGCCGTTTGAGCAAGGCAGTGTTTATTGGTGTAACGAACCAGTCACATAAATATTGCAAAAGAAACGCACGTGGCAATACAGCAAGTCATATCACATGCAATGCTCATTTTTTGTGGTGCTGTTGAATACTGGATGTTATTTTAAAACAGGGGATTTAAACACACTGCCCATGGAGCACTCGATAGGGGCCCGGCCCGCACATGACTGTCTTCGTTCCGTATTTTAGATGCGAAGCAGCTTAATGTGGGGGCTTTGTCCATCTCTCCAGCGGCCGTCCACACCCCCACTGCGCATGCGCGTCCCCTCCCCCTCTCTCTCTCCTTCGCTCCCCCCTTTCGCGCGCCTGATTCTCTCCTCCGCAACGCCGCGATGAGAGCCCTCCTACGCTCCCCTCCTCTCGCGCACCTGATTCTCTCCTGCGCAACGCCACGTTGAGCGCCAGCGCATGCGCGTCCCCTCCCCCTCTCTTCCGCTCCAACGCTCCCCCTCTCGCGCACCTAATTTTCTCCTGCGCAACGCCGCGATGAGCACCAGCGCATGCGCGTCTCCTCCCCCTCTCTCTCCTCTCCTACGCTCCTCCCCTCTCGATCGCCTCATTCTCTCCTGCGACGAATAAGGAGCAGCGACGCCTCCAGCGTCTTGACGTGGCACGAGCGGCCGATGGCCGCCTCTGCTTCTGTGGCTCTAGACGCGGGGCGCTCGTGCTCTCTTTCCCCTCGCTGAAAAATCCCACGACGACGACGACACCAATAGCATTGACTGCAGAGAGGCAGACGCACATGATCTTGCGACTTGGCGGGAGTCGGAAACCTCGGACGCCGGCAGTTCTACGCAGCGGCAGCAGGATATAGACTGGAAGACTGCCGATTCTACGCCAGGGGAACGCAGAGGTTCGAGAACGCAAGAAAAAAAAATTACACCATCCTCCGCTCAAGCGAACCATCTCCCCGCTGCTTCGCATCCACACATGGTTCCTTTAGCGGGAGATGGTGTAATTTTTTGAGATGCGAAAGTATCTTAAGGCTCGTTCACACCGGCGACTAGCAACGGTCGCGCGACCGTTTGCGACTGGCGGTCAAAAAGCGACTAAAAGCGACCGATGTTCACACCTGCGTGCGACCTATATACGTCGCCATATAGAATACACGTCTGCTCGTATACAGCTTGCATTGCCCTTGCCCCGTAAAATAGGCTGATGTCCTGTTCCTGCGCATCTGATTGGTTCAGAGGTTTGCGACTGCAGTCGCGCGACTGAAAAATCGAGCAGCGAGCGACTGAGCCAAAGCAGTCGCTTTGCGACCAAAACGGCCATTTGCGACCGTTTGCGACCAGTCGCTTTGCGACTAGCTTAGTCGCGCGACCGGTGCTAGTCGCCGGTGTGAACCAGCCTTTAAGGTCGAGCTCAATCCGGCGGTGGTGGTCGTGGTGGTGTGCGGCGTGACCACCCTTACTGCGCATGCGCATACCCTCTCCACACACCTCCTCTCCACTCACCCTCTCCCTTCCCATCTCCACCCACCCTCTCCCCTTCCCCTCCCCACTTTCCCTCTCCACTTGCCCTCTCCACGTTCCCTCCCACTTTCCCTCTCCCCTCCCCCTCCCCCTTTCCACTCTTCCTCTGAAACGCGGGCTAGACATGCCGAAATTCTCTCCTGCGCAACGCCGCGATGAGCTCGAGCGCATGCGCGTCCCCTCCCCTTCTCTCTCCTCTCCTACGCTGCCCCCCTCTCGCCCGCCTGTCGACCGCGTTCCCCGCTCGCCCTGTGAGAATTAACGGCCAGGCTAGATGGAAGATACGACGCGCGTAGCGTCCCTCTTCGCGTTCCACGACGCGAGGTCGGTAGCATGCCCAACGAACGCCAACGGAACGCGATCGTGCAAGTGCTCCGGCTTCGCATCGCCTCATGGTCCCCTTTAGCGGGAGATGGTGTAATTTTTACTTTCTTAATAACTAAGTTCGTGAGCTGCACAGACATGCCTGGTCTCCGGCGTAAGGTACCCTATGCGGTCACCATACGTTAACACGTAAGCGTGGAAAAAAGCCTATGCTTCAGAATCGGCGTCCAGATTCCAGCGCTTCTAGAGATCAGTATCGATATTTTTTCTCGAAACCTGACATAAAATCCCGTACAGAAATGACCCATACATGCATATATGGGACGGGCCTTGCTTGCAATGGCTCCGTCAGCCGACATTTCCTCCATACTCTCCCTGCCCCCCCTCCACCACGCCGCCGCTCTAACCTTCTGCACCAGCGCAGTCCATCGGGAGGCCAAATTTCGTGACTGCAGTCCACTAGCTGAAGTTAGTTTATGACCCCTTTTATAAAGTAATACGAGTGCTACATTTGAACTTGCATATTGTTACACTAACAAAGCAACAGTAACATGCATGGTCCTTACTACTTTTAGATTTCATGCAATTCCCAAATGTTACCTTCGCTGTATTAAGTGATTTCTTGTCCTTGAAGCATACATTGCAAATACGGTTCAGTGTGGCATTACTTAACTAAATGGTCCCTAGCTCTTCGAATATTGCACACGCACCTGGAATGTGAGCCGAAGCAATTGTGATGTCCGTTGCATTGTAGGTGTATGGAGTGATTGAAACAGGTTGTAAGAAGCCGAAACCATGCAGGTCCAATATCTGACGAATCATGCCAACGCTGGTAATGAAAGACTGTTTCATTACCATGGTTTGTAGGTCTTGCAAAGAAACCGAAGTATCGAGCGTGAATATGAACCTGTTGGTATCGGTTCGAAGGAACATGTACGATGTGTCCTGGAAAGGAGAAAGCAGATAACCATGAATACCACTGGAACGCAAGCATCAGACGCTGACTAGTGGCTGTGTAGGGTATTATATAGGAGTTACATTTTAATTGTGTTCTTTTCTGTTCGCAGTGTTGAGGAGCTCCACTGCGGACATTGTCACCAGGAATGGTGAGCCGTGAATAATGGATAAACAAGGCAACAAAATGCCACTTACGTAGTCCTCGTGTTATAACAGCCCAACTGCATTCATGTCAATGCATAGCTCAAATGCGAAAAAAAAAGTGCTCATCATATTGTTAGGGGGTCGTGACGTCGTCCAAGGCAGCAGTCAGTGTCGAAGCTGAAACTCTATTTGGCCGAAGTTGTGGCCGGGAAACGGAAACTCAACTACAGCAAGCAATGCACGCTGTACACTGATAGCGACGAACAGTGCCGCGGCCTTCGATAATCTGATCTCCGGCTAGGTGCCCCTGCATTTATACACGTGGCATCGAACATTCGAGTCTTATTGCTGGTGGCTGCGATAGTTCCAGAACAAACTCAACTGTTCGCATTTCGGCGCTCAAGCCTATCAAAAGATTCTAAAATAATCTGGCAGCTTCCCCGACATTCGGGCGCGGTTTGCGAAAGGCAGTGGCTAAATGTGTAACGGATCTGTTACACTGAAATACAAAAAGTTGTCCACGTGGCGATACACACTTACACTAGACAAGAATTTGCATATTGTAAGCACATTTATCGTACTTCATCGTTCTCACTTGTACATAACCATCATCATCGCCATTGGGTTGGTTGGTTGCTGTTCTGAGCCGAGGCAGACATCGCGGAATAAACACTGCTGTTGGCCCTGCCTGGTGAAGTCTTCCTGCGTCTTTCAGAGTGGTGGAGGTGGGTCAAGATCCCGACGTCCTCCTACGGTGGTGTCCCACCTGGAGCTACGATCCGGTCGCCGCTTGCGCCCGGCCACCCCCACAGCTATGCAGACAACGGAACCAACACCTAGCCCTAACACTACCGCGCCGATGCCTGCGGCTGCCCTCCCTTCGTCCACTGTCACGAGCCCTCAGCGCGAACCACCCGTATTCGCTGGTCTCCGCGGTGACGACGTCGAGGACTGGCTCGACCTTTACAACCGTGTGGGTTCAGCCAATCGGTGGACCGAAGCGGAGAAATTGAGCTATCTCCCCATTCTACCTGACCGGCGTTGCCAAAACTTGGTATTTCAACCACGAAACTGACTTCGTCGATTGGTTGACCTTTGCCACCAAGCTGCGACAAATCTTCGGATGCAATACAGGTCGTTCCGAAACCGCCAAACAGAAGCTGGCTACGCGGGTTCAACTTGCACACGAGACATACACTTCATATATCGAGGATGTTTTGGCCCTCTGTTGGCCCTCTACGGTTGAAAACATCATTTCCACATGCCAACGCCTTGACCAATTGCAGTCCCTCCGCCTTCAACAAGACAGCGATCCTCGCCTTATGCCTCCCTCTGATTTGAAAGCTCTTATCCGCGCCATCATCCGTGAAGAACTTCAAGACCTGGAACAGCAGGCGGTCCACTGCCGTCTCAACTCCACCCGCACCGTTCGACCTGCGGAATCTTGTGAAGCAGGAGTTGGCGGCCATGACAACACCGACAGCGCCGGTCGCTCCACCAGCACGCCCGCTGCCCACATACGCTGATGTGGCCTCCCTGACGACACCGACAGCATCAGTTGCTCAAACACTGATGCCCACATATGCCGATATAGCTGCAATTCCGCCTGCTGCGGTCACATCTGGGCCTGCTGACATTACTTGTGGCCATTTGGCTTCTGTGCGAGGTGCGGTACCTGCTCCACCCTCGTCTCCCCAGTGGCGTCCGTCCCGTCCTGTTTGTTTTTACTGCGGTATCCGAGGCCACATATCTCGTTACTGTCGTCGCCGCCAGCAGGATGAACGACGAGGCTATGCTGAGTTCGAGCGGGACCGGTTTCGAAGACCCGATCATTATGGTCCAGACTCCTACCCATTCACGCAGTACCGGTCTCCGTCTCCTCCAGCGTCCCCGCGTCAACATCAGGACTACCGCTCCTCCAGACGACGCTCTCCATCACCCTACCGCCGCTCGGCATCGCCGCTTCGGCCCCTCTCCCGCACTCTTGAACAACATTCGGAAAACTAAGGATTGCAGTTTTTGGAGGGAAAACTGCGTCCCGTCGATCATCAAAAATGCCTCCCGTTTCCCCGGCTAACCTGTTGTCAGTGACTATTGAAGGTGTTCCTGTGCAAGCGCTTGTTGATACCGGTGCCGCTACTTCTGTTATACGTAGTGACTTGTGCTCGCGGCTCCGTAAAGTCAGAACACCTTATGTGGGACCTGTGTTGCGTGGCGCAAATAACGTACTCATCCAACCTGATGGACAGTGTACGGCTCGCGTTTTCATCGACGGCATACGTCACCACATCGAGATGATGTGCTACGCACGTGCGTTCATGAACTTATCCTGGGTTGGGACTTCCTACATTCTGCTTCCGCTGTCATATCATGTAAAGAACACGTCGTTCACATCACGGATACATCGGATGCATCTATGTCAGCCCCGCCTTCATTGATCTTCAACTTGGCTGTCGCTGAAGACTGTGTTTTGCGCCCTGGTCATGAACACGTGGTAGCTGTTGCATCTAGCCAAGTAGCCGATGGTGACGCCCTAGTTGCCCCTGCTCCTCGCTGCACCTCTCGTGGAATTCTCGTCGCCCCCTGTCTCCTCCGGTTGTCTCATGGCTGCGCGCTTCTGCCCATTTGCAACACAACTGCAGAATCTATGATGTTGCCCAAGGGGATGACTGTAGCGACGATAGACGCATCTCCACTGACCTCCATTGCAGCACTTTGCCCGTTTTCATCGTCAGCACCCACGTCAGGTGCGAGTTCTTCCCCTTTCCGAGCAGTAATCGGCTCCGATCTAACCTCTGCACAATCCACAGCGTTATTGGCGCTTTTAGCTAAGCATAAGGCCTGCTTCGATAGCTGTGCCACGACACTGAGTCAGACTCCCGTGGCCGTACACCGCATTGAAACGGATGGTTCTGGTGTTATACGCCGTCGGCCTTATCGTGTCTCACAATCGGAAAGAAAAGTCATTGAAGAACAAGTTGATGATATGCTATCACGCAAGATAATACGGCCATCTTCCAGTTCCTGGGCTTCTCCGGTCGTCTTAGTGAAGAAAAAAGATGGCTCCGTTCGTTTCTGCGTTGATTATCGAGCGCTAAATAAGATCACGCGCAAGGATGTATATCCTATGCCTCGAATAGATGACGCCTTGGACACACTACAAGGAGCGCAGTATTTTTCCAGTCTTGACCTACGATCGGGGTATTGGCAAATCCCTATGAATGAGGCTGACAAAGAGAAAACCGCCTTTGCTACGCCGGATGGGCTCTACGAATTTAACGTAATGCCATTTGGCCTGTGCAACGCTCCGGCAACATTTGAGCGCATGATAGATACTGTTCTTCGTGGCCTAAAATGGAAGACCTGCCTCTGTTATTTAGATGATATTGTGTTTTCATCTACCTTTGCCCAACACCTTCAACGATTAGACGAGGTACTTCAGTGCCTTTCAAACGCTGGTCTTCAGATAAATACCAAAAAGTGCATGTTTGCCAGCAAAAGTATAAAAGTCCTCGGTCACGTCGTTTCCAAAGACGGAGTCCGGCCAGATCCCGACAAGATAGCCGCTGTATTGCAGTTTCCTCGGCCTTCCACCCAAAAGACGTTGCGCAGTTTTCTTGGCCTGGCGTCATACTTTCGCCGCTTTATACGCAACTTCGCGACTATAGCGGCTCCCCTAAATAAGCTATTAGTCGCTGGTGCTCCTTTCGCTTGGTCCGACGACTGCGAGATCGCATTTGAAGTCCTTAAAGAACGCCTGACTTCCGGACCAGTGCTTCGCCACTTTGACGAGAGCGCGCCTACTGTCCTCCACACTGACGCAAGTGCGCAAGGTATTGGAGCAGTACTTTTGCAGCGTGATGCCGCCTCTAAAGAGCAGGTTGTGGCATACGCCAGCCGGACTCTGTCGACAGCGGAGAGAAACTACACGATCACGGAGCAGGAATGCCTGGCTATTGTCTGGTCGATACAAAAATTCCGCCCGTACCTCTACGGTCGGCACTTCACTATCGTCACAGACCATCACGCACTGTGTAGGTTGTCCTCGATGAAGAATATGTCAGGACGTCTAGGGCGCTGGGTCCTGCGCTTGCAAGAGTATGACTTTACCATCACATATAAGTCTGGCAAATGTCATCATGATGCCGACGCGCTGTCCCGATGCCCACTTTCACTCTCTCTTCACAATACGTCCTCCGCATCGCCTCCTCAGAGCTCCGACATCCCGCTTGCCTCACGACACCTGTCGATCACCTCACTGGACCAAATTCAACCTTCTTCGCAAGCCGGTTTCCGTTCACTTCAGCGGGCCGACTCCTACCCAGTAAACCATGAATGTCCATTAGATATCCATAGAATGCTAGTCTCGGGATATTCAGTACATCTTCTGGATATCTACATTTCTCCACATGACATTTCACGGATGTACTATAGATCATCTAAAATGCACCCAGATCACGCTCTCAGTACGTTGTATGGATATTAAGGCTGGATGTTCTGTACATTTAAAAGATGTTTTCCGAATAGGCAGCACACAAAAGGGCAACAAATATGCACACATAAAAGGCGCAAACACAAGCGCTGACAGCGCTTGTGTTTGAGTCTTATGTGTGCGTATTTGTTGCCCTTTTGTGCGCTGCCTATTCGAAATCATGGCTCACCAACTAGCCCATCAGTATATATTAAAAGATGTTCATTCCTTAAACTCGCATCCACATGACGTCTAGCGGCTTGTGAGGTGCACTAATTATGGCTCTCAAAAACGAACGCTCGACAGAATGTAGGCCACAATACTTTTCGCTCACTTGAGTGCTCGCTATATGTACTGTTGTAACCTGAAAGTAACTGTTGCGAATCACTATTTTGTAAATTTTAGTATTTATGATTTTGGAAGTAGGTGTAGGTGTCTCGGCATAAAAGAGCAGTTGTATTGTACTGGTTCTTGGATGTGGGCGCGAAAAGACAAGGACGAAGGGAGGAAGACACGTTTGTTGTCAGTAGCGCCAGTGTGTGTGTCTTCCTCCCTTCGTCCTTGTCTTTTCGCGCCCACATCCAAGAACCATGACAGACCAACAAGCCCGCATCGCTACCCTCGTGTATTGTACTGCCTTCTATGGAGAGCGCGCTGCATACCTCACATTGTTCCTTTTAGGTATATAACACATCTGATAACACATCAAATGTGCAATACTCTTCTCAGGCTATTGCAATGTTTTGTTACACACAATGAGTACAATGCATTGCCCTGAAAGATTACTGCACATACAATCATAAGAGTGTTTCAATACTGGCGAAATGACAAGAGAATGAAGTGAGTCGAAAGCAACAAGGCAGTATCACAAAAGTTTATATGAGCAAAGCAATGCTGTAAACCATAGGAGTACTCTCAACGTGTAAGAACACAGGCTAAATGTCTAGAGAACGCAGATACACTAAAAAAAAATGAGGCGGTGTGATAAAAGTGAACTGTGCACCAGCTGAAGACTAAAACCGAAACTGTCCAGCAGCAGTCCCAACATAAGTCCAGAAAAAACAAGCTGTCTGCCAGCACTCTCAACGTAAGTCCAGACAGGCTCCTCGGCCGAATGAGTGTGGTCTTGTGGGTCACAGGAGGGGCTACTTGATATGCTCAGTCCGATAGCTGTGTGCCTGGATTCAAGTAGAAAGGAAGGTAAAAAAAAAAAAAGCCGGTACAGTAAAGGAATCGAGAGTTCATGAAACTGCTTGAACCAGAGAAACTTGTCGCATTGCTCTTTCTATTTTATGCCTTAAAATGGCTATCTTGCAAAACACATCAATGGAGCCCCAATTCTATGACTTTGAGAGGGCACCCAAAACTATCGTAAATTGAAAAAGTATTAAGATACGCAGAGACTGTCGGTCTTTCCCCCAAAAAATGTGACATGAAGGCGCACTGCTTCAAGAAAAGTAGATTAAATTCTTTAAAAAAAACATGACACCTAAGTAATTAACTGGAGGAGGTGAAAGTTAATTATTATCCAATGTAATATGTCTTTTCTCCAGGATAAAATGAGTCAGGGCATTAACTGCAGTGAAGAGTCAAGTACAAAGCTGAAACCTGCTACAAACGGCCTTCCATCAAGGGTGTCAAGTATGGTGTCATCGTCATTAAATGGTGACGGAGAAAATTTCTTGAAAGCTTGAGAACATTCATACTGGACACGACTAAGCATTGTGTGTGATGCATTAGTTCCCAATCAGGTGCAAACAATGAAGCGCTGCTTTTATTAAAACTGCTAACATGAAAGGAAAGGTGTGTTATGCACTAAATACGGCTACAAACGCTGTATTATATATATATATAGGACAGACGATTACTTTTAGGGCGCGTTTTCTCTGCGAGACTATATATATATATATATATATATATATATATATATATATATATATATATATATATATATATATATATATATATATATATATATATATATATATATATATATAGATTTCCAAATACTACCTTTCACACAACCTCGATGAGGTCCGTGTAGATTGTTTAGGTAACAGCCTTTGAATAAGCATGCGATCAAGCAGTATTCAGGAGCGAATTAAGGAACTGGATCACTGACTGCAATGAACTGCAAGAGAATTTCCCCATTCTATGAAGGCAAACTGTACTTTTCCCATTTTCTAATTTTCAATATAGGAGCTAATCAGTTCACCTAGCCGGTATCGCTACCTTACAGGGGACCCGCAACACTTTTTGAGCATGGTCAGAAAGCGCTGCCAATAGGTAGTCGAGGTTCCCGAGAACACACAAGCCAAATATTATATCGCAGCACGAGCCCTGGATTGTACAATAAATTCTCAGTCACCTAAACATTGCTCCCTCTTCTCTCGACAAATGATGTGTTAGTCCACAAATCATAGCGTGTATGTGCACAGTTCCGCCATTGGCTGATTTGAGCATGGCGCTTATTCCAACTAAGCTTTGGCATGCTAGGGAAAGAGACAACAAGCAAGCGCACACAGCTAAACAAATAAAAACAGAACTACAGCTGCGACATACCACGAAAAACAACGCTAACAAATGCACAGTACTACAAAAGGACAGGCTAAACTAAGCTTATCATGGCTACTCTGGCAGCTACAAACCATTACATCAAGGAAACGAAGCAGAAGTAATGATGTCGATATCACCGAGGCATGCACGGCGATACAGAACTGTGCGTTTGGGAAAACGCGACTGCGAAAATAAACAAAAACCTTTATTCACGCATTACACAACGGCCTTATTCACTAAAGGAAACCATAAGAGAACGTACCTTTGCTGGCCAATGGCCCACTGCCGGGGCGGACAGGGTTCTTGCTGTACGCGACACAGTACCCAACAGTGGTCTACGTCCATGCCAGACGACATGGTATGAACTATGGGTTTAGGAACACGCAACTGCGGAAAGAAACAAAAACCTCCATTCACGCATTACACAACGGCCTTATTCACTAAAGGAAAGCATAAGAGAGCGTAAGTAGTACGTACCTTTGCTGGCCAATGGCCCACTGCCGAGGCGACCGGAGTTCAGAAACTCTTCTACTGTTCTTGTTGCACGCGACACAGCCAGAGAACATCCACCACACAACACCCAACAGCGGTCAACGTAAGTGCACATACGTCAGATAAAAAGCGGCGGACAAACGTCGCTGCTGGCAGCGTTGGCCCTGGCAGGACCAAACCTCAAGACCCAACCACGACTGGTCCAAACAAACATGTACGCAATGTGCGTACATGTGCGAAAGAAAACGTGATGGCGATGGCGGTGATGGGGACGACGTCGACGCGTGTCACAAATATGGTCACAACTTAGGGAAAGATTATGTACAAATTCATGCTTTATATTTAGGGTTGTTCGTTTTCGGGTAAAACCCGATTTTACCCGATTCTTGCACCCCGAACAAGTTTCAGGAGAATCGGGTTAAACCCGATTTCTCCCCGAATAAACCTCCCTGTAGCGATCTGCACAATCGTGAGTTGCTGCTAACTCGTGTTGATGCTCTTCCCCTTCTCTTCTCACCACTACCTGTCTCCTTTGTCACCCCTTTCTCCTCTCTAATCTTTACATCCCCTCTCTCCTCTGCACGCACATGCGTGAGAGCGTACATGCACCCCCCCCCCCCCTAAAAAATGCTTGCAGAAGAAAGTGGGAAACACGTTTGAGGCCGGCCACGCTTCGAGTACATTGTGAACAAATTTAGGGTGAAAGAAAGCAAAGAAATCTGCCTCTTTGCCCACTGCAGATTAGTCTCGGGTATGTG
This sequence comes from Rhipicephalus sanguineus, assembly GCF_013339695.2. Taxonomy (NCBI): domain Eukaryota; kingdom Metazoa; phylum Arthropoda; class Arachnida; order Ixodida; family Ixodidae; genus Rhipicephalus; species Rhipicephalus sanguineus. The sequence goes on from NW_023615636.1 coordinate 28,795, forward strand.
CACCTGCTTCCAAGAATTTCACGCGGAAGGGACGGGTGACCAGTCGGTGGGGGAGAGATTGAGCGACGAAGAAGCCAGCCATACCCTCCCCCAGCGTCCAACCCCGCGCGAACGCCCCTCACTCTCTCGCGCGACACGAGACGAGACGCATATCGCCATCCTCACTTAGCATTACCAGGCGCGTCTTGTGAGCGCAAAGCCACCGTCGCGGACATAAGGCGGCACCGGAAACTTCAGCGTGGAGATGGGAAGAAAACGAAAGACACTGGATGACTGGTGTAAAGAACATGAAGATCTCCAGATCGCAAACGAAAGACAGTGAAGGCACCTGCACTTTAGTGTGCAAATATTGCAACACCGAGATGGTCACCGATCCAGCGAAGAAGCCCTACGACCGAATTCGTGAGCATCTAATGTCATCTCGTCATAAGAAGTTCAAGACGGCTTCCAAGGAAGCTGAGACTGCGGGAACGTCTCAGCAGACGCTTTTTGATATGTCCTGTAGACAGCGTGCGAAAGAAACTGAAGCGGACGGCGTTATCCATGACTTTGTTCGTGCCCTAGCGTACAGCGGAATAAGCATGCACCAGGCGGACGGACCGCTGGGAGACTTCGCACGCAAATACTGCAAGGCCGCGAAGACCATGCCAACAGGACAAAGACTTCGGCTGAAATACCTGAAAGAAGCTTTTGACAAGGACATGGAGAAAATCCGCGATGATATGCGAGACGTGAAAGTGAGCGTCATCGTCGATGAATCCCCAGACATCACTGGTGTGCCTACCATCAACACTCTCCTGTGCTACTATAGCCAGAAAAACGTGAAGAAGCACGTTGTTCTGGTCGACGTCGACAGGGTAAATGCATCGAACAGTTACACGGTGGCCAGCGCAGTTAGCAAGGCACTCCTGACGGTTGGCAAGACGTGGAAAGACGTTGTGGCAGTAGCCACAGACTCAGCGGAGTACATGCGAAAGATGGTTCGAGAAATCTGTCAGGCTGAAGGGATCCAAATCTTGCATGTGAAAGATATAGCACACCTTATTCATGTGAGTGTTGACCATGCCATTTCTTTACCATGCATGTCTGATGTTCGATCCGTAGTGATCAAGTTTGGAGCGTTATTTAAGCACGCTAACAAGCTTTACCAAAAGTACACTGAAATTTGTTCTTCTAATGGCCTCTTTGGACCTGACATTAAGAAGCCACCTTCTGTTGTCCCGAATCGATGGCAAAGCTTCTACAAGGCACTTGTGGTAGTCGTAGAAATGTGGAGCTCGTTAACAGAACTTGCTGAAAGCTCGCATGATAGCAGCAAAGCGGAAGCTATTCGAGGGATACTTTCTGAAAAAGAAGTTGTTTATGCGAAGGCAATCTTGATGAGAGATGCACTCGGCCCACTTTTGGAAGCCCAGAAAACGCTTGAAAGTGGGAAGCTTTTGATGCCCAGCTTTGATCACCTGGTAAACGTGAAGCTGCAGCAGATTGTCGGGGAGCTTTCGGCGATGATCGGTAAAAGCGATCAGGCCAAAGCTGTTTTGTCTATGTTACCCAAGCGCAGCGCTAATTTAGTAAAAACATGTTCTGAAGAGTTCTGCACGAAACTCGCCACAAAATGGCGCTGCACTCTTGGACGGAACGTCTCAGAAAAAGAGGAAAACCAGCTAACTTTGTGGAAGTTGGGAGCCGTCCTTGATCCGTTTCAGAAGCGTCTGCTAGGGCAGTCATTTGAGGACTACCGACCTCTGTTCATGTCCGTAACCGACAATGTAGATTCCCTTAATGACGAGTTCAAGCAGTATTTGCTGGAAGCGAGCCCCACAAACCCAGCTGTCGAACTAATCGAGTATTGGCATGACTCTACTTCTCGCTACCCAAGGCTTGCAAAAGCTGCACTGACATTGTTGTGCCTAGCTAATGGTAGCTGTGATGTGGAGAGAACTTTCTCCCAGCTGAGATATGATCAACGACCGGACAGATCTCGAATGGAGACTGACATGTTGCGCATGCAGATGATAATGTATGTCAACAAGGACGTCTAAAAAATCGATGACCAGATTTTCGAGAATAAAATGTATAATTTCTAAGAGTCAATGTTTACTGATTCATTCATTTTCAAACACCACTGATTCATTTTCAAACAAACACAAAATTTCGGGTAGTATACTGTATTTGCTATAATACTCTGGTGTCTGTCCCAATTACCAGCTTGAAACACCAAATTTAACGTGTTATACTTAAAAAGCCCGTGATACGTTTTGATAAGCTCAGTGTAAGTTCTGATAAGTACAACCGTATATTTAACCCGAAAAAACCCGAAGTAAGGAATGGTTTCGCAAAAAAACCGATTTTTCCCCGAATATCAGTTTGAAAAATACCGCCCGATTTTTACCCCCCGAATTTGAAAAAATATAAAACCCGAAAACGAACAACCCTATTTATATTGCCGCTCATTGTAATTTAGAAGTAACTGTACTAAGTTTTTACAAACGTAATGATTTTTTTTGTACAAATCATGGCGGCCATGACGTATTTTGCGTTGCAAACGGAAGTAAGCATAGCCTTTGAGACTTAAAATGTAGGCTTCAAGATGTGGGCCGGGATCAACAAATATCACTCTCCCGTTAGAACGGGCGTCCGTGGATGACCAGATAACATCACAAAAATAACACAAATAAAATGCACCGATGGTACAGTGTGCACAACTCATACCGTACCGACAGACACGGCGCCTTGCGGCGCAGAGCCGCAACCACGGTGCAGGGAGCATGGCCTCCGAGATTGGCAGGCGCGTGCACCGCCGGTTAATGTCGGAGGCCACGCAGAAAGGAAAACCAAAAAGGGACGGGAAAAAAAAAACCGCGAGCCGCTTAGAGGTGGGGGAACACGCAGCGCGCGCCTTTGGCAGCGTTGAGGAGCAGACGACAGCGGTGTTTTCATCAGCAAACGCCCAATTTATTCCGTTCTTTTTCTTTCTCTTTTGTTGCATCCGTTTCTGCGAGCTAACGCGAGGAATCAATGCCAGACTTCAGTGGATGCGCCGATTTAGTGTCGTTGAAACATTCGTTGATTATTTCTAATCCCTTGAAGGTCGGTGTTTTGTGAAAAATAAGCACAAATGTGCACCGTCTGTCACTGACGTCCAAAATGCGTCCATCGTTCACACAGCGTACATGTGCATTGTACGTCCGTTACAATAAGCCTTTGTATATCTTTTAGACGTCCACATTGCGCAAAGCGAAAATTGGACATCTTTCAGACGCAAATAAGACATCTTCTTTCGTCCTAGATGTTTGGATTATACCGCTACGTACCATGGACATTCGTGGTTTACTGGGTACTGTCGAACTTTCCTTGACTACCTTCGCGGCATCACTAAACCACCTAACAGCCGCTTGAGACGCCAGCTTAGACAATTCCGCCTCGACGACGGTGTGCTCGAACGCTATATTTATCATCCCACGGGTAACAAGTGGGTGCCGGTCCTTCCCCGCTGCCTTCGTCTTCGCGTTTTAGAAGCATTTCACGATGACATTGCTGCTGGTCATCTAGGTTTTCGCAAGACCTACGACCGCATCAGGACCCGCTGTTTCTGGCCCGGCTTGTCCACGTCGGTAGCCAAATACGTGGGCTCGTGCGCGTCATGTCAGCGCCGTAAGCGGTCCACGTCACCACCGGCCGGTTTCCTGCAGCCTCTTCCCTGTACGACAACACCTTTTGAATTTGTCGGAATTGACTTGTATGGTCCCTTGCCGTTGACGTCTAACGGTCACCGTTGGATCGTCACTGCAGTCGATCATTTGACAAGATACGCCGAGAATGCGTCTCTTCGGTCCGGTACTGCTACAGAAGTCGCCGACTTTTTCTTGCAGTCCATCGTCTTGCGCCATGGAGCTCCTCGCGTTCTTCTGAGTGACCGGGGCAAAGCCTTCATTTCGCACGTCCTCGAGGAAGTCCTACGGGCCTGTAGAACGACGCATAAAACCACTTCTACGTACCACCCACAGACGAACGGTCTTACTGAGCGCTTTCACCAAACGCTCTCTGACATGATCTCCATGTACCTACGTCCGGATCACAAAAACTGGGACAATATTTTGCCATTTGTCACCTTCGCATATAATACCGCGACACAAAGATCTACCGGCTACAGCCCTTTCTTCCTTGTCTATGGACGATCTGCATCATCAGTCTTCGACACGGCATTCTTCTTTAGTCCAGCTCCGTCCAGTACTCCTCTACCAGAAGAGTTCGCAGCTCGAGTCGCGCAGTGCCGTGAAATTGCTCGGCACAACACGGAAGCCACTCAAGAAGAACGAAAACGTCGCTGCGATAGCAAAAGACGCGACGTGACATTTCATTCCGGAGATAAGGTCTTACTATGGACCCCGACTCGAGCGTCAGGGTTCTGCGAGAAATTTCTTCACCGGTACGTTGGCCCATACACCGTTCTACGACGAACTTCCCCAGTGAACTATCTCGTCACCCCGCTTCAGTCCGTCACTGACCACCGTCGTCGCAGCACAGAAATTGTTCACGTGTCACGCATGAAGCCTTTCATTACTCGTTCAGCTGATCTTTGAGTTGCGGCCAGGCTGGCCGCTTCGAAGAGGGGGGGAAATTAGTGTAAGCACATTTATCGTACTTCATCGTTCTCACTTGTACATAACCATCATCATCGCCATTGGGTTGGTTGGTTGCTGTTCTGAGCCGAGGCAGACATCGCGGAATAAACGCTGCTGCTGGCCCTGCCTGGTGAAGTATATATATATATATATATATATATATAACGGAAGTATTTAATTTTTGTCCATTCCGCTCTCGATAGACGGATCGTCTGCTCAATGTGTCGTTTTCTTATACAATCATGTGAGGCGGCACCCGGCGTAATATATCCTTCGTGGTACTTGTTGCTGGACCAGTCGGTTTATACTGTATTACCAGAGTCCTTCAATGCTTTTGAAGGACTCTGGTGGTCAAAGTGTTTGGTATTACCAAACACTTTGACCACTTAGCTCAAATTGGCATGACATAATGAGAGGTAAGGGAGCGCTCCGCCCCTTCCAACCGTAAATATTTCATGCTGATTTGTGCTAAGTGGCCACAGTATGCACAAACAAGGCAGAAGTTTCAGGAGAAGATGAGGGATTGAAGAGATGAAAACTGCTGGAACAGGGGTCGCCTCTGGAGCCAACGTTTCGGCGAGGGGTCTTGTCTTCTGACTTGAAGAAGACGAGACCGCGTGTCGGAACACTGGCCCCAGCGACACCTCCTGTTCAAGAACATGCATCGTAGTACGTACGCTCACTTAACGCATATACACTGTGGTCACCATAGTGACCATAGTGTCTGTGCGCGAAACATACAGATGTAGACACACTACATGCCTATATATGTAGGCCCCGCCACGGTGGACTAGTGGTTATGGCGCTCGACTGCTGACCCGAAGGTCGCGGGATCGAATCCCGGCCGTGGCGGCTGCATGTTTGAGGCCCGTGTACTTAGATTTAGGCGCACGTTAAAGAACCCCAGGTGGTCAAAATTTCCGGAGCCCTCCACTACGTCGTCTCTCATAATCATATCGTGGTTTTGGGACGTTAAACCATAGATATTATTATTACATGCCTACGTAATGTTTTTCTTTTTCTTTTTCGGATTGTACGCTGTGCGTATGCATGTGTGTCTAACCAGTGCGCCAATACAAAAATCTCACGGCTGTCCCTGAGCACTTAATTAAAGGATTGATTGATTGATTGATTGATTGTCGAATCTATGAGTATCTTGGCACTGCGCCGCGCAGACTGCCCAGAATGCTCGCACACGCACATGCAGCTCTTCATATAGGTATACATGTTTATCAGAGGCCGATAAACATGTACGTACTACATACATCCCGTACAAGATGCTCTAGGTAACCGCGTGCGATCTTGAGAAAGGGCAGAGTGGAAAGGGTCCCCCTATACACGGTGAGTCGAGGGAGTCCTGACAGCAGGTCGTGGGCAGGTGCCGGCCGGCGGCGAGACCAGGTGCAGCCACGACACTGCGCATCAACTGCCAGCTGTCAGGTGCGCGCTTGCACCGCAGTAAACGCAACGGACGCAGAGAGGGGGACGATGTTCGCTGCGGCGCGACTCGTGGACGGTGCTCCTTCGCCTCGTCTACTCCTCGACCTCAGCCGGTAGAAAGCGGCCGGTCCAGTTTTGCAAAAAGTATTTGTTTGCGCCTGGTATTTCAACGAAGACGTTCAAGTAGCATTTAAAAATAGCCATCTCGAAATAAAAGGGCGGTCATGCAAGGGAGATGCCGTCAATGGTGACGACCATCTTGTGATAAATTTTACGTGGCAATTATTACTTTCCAATAAACATGAATATATTAACCGACGTTTAAGCTAACTAGTTTATTGGCCTCATAGTAATCTGTAAAATGAAGTGAACCCTTTGTGAAAGCCATGTTAGCTTTTCTACCTGGAACAATGCGATTACCCGCGGAACTGTGGTACGACGAATGGGTCTTTCCATAGAGTTACTGTATATGTTCCTCGGGTGAAGAGCCAGGGTAAAGAGCGCCGCTCTTTACCCTGGCGGAGACGCGCAAGACATCGTGGGAGGACGGAGATCCGGGCCTCCCGAGCCTCGCTGACGAAGGCCTGCCTAGCAGGTGCTGTTCGTTGGCTCAGTGTGCTGTGGCAAACGGTTCTCTAATTGTTCGCGCAGCGTGAACTGCCGCACATCTGTTTTTTTTCTTTTTCTCTGTGCGTTTCGTTCCGTTAATTTCGTTCCGTTTCGATCGCGAAGAAGAATAGAGAGTTTTAGTGCCGGGCTCGGCATCCCAAGCTGCTTGCGTACGCAAGCCAGTCTTGTGAGCGTTTGCGAACAGAAGAAAGCGGAGAGAGTGCAAAAACTCACAGGGTCGCTTATGCATTCGCCTGAGCCGACTCGAAGGCGAAAGCCTTCTTTTTCTTCTCGGTCGATGTATTGGTCCTCCCCCGCCCCCCTACGAAAGCATTCCGCACTTAACGTGGTATTTGCACTGCCTCCGGGATCGGAGGCATTGCAAGCTTTCTGCACCTCACCTGGTGCAGTGCCTCCGTGATACACCCACCTTTGTTTGACCAAGCAACGGTGTCATGTGACGAGGTCATTATTTGATATCACGTTCACGATATGTGGCGTCATGATGACGTCGCAAAATTTGCCGATCTGTCATCGTGTGATTATGATTTTTTACGCTACTCGCGTTGACGCCGACGGTCAATTTTCGCGCATGGTGAGACATCTATAAGGCTTTCGCCTTAAGTATAACGAAAGAGCTTGGCCACGCAAGCCCTTTGTGGGCCCCGGAACTAAAATTCCGTAATGCGCGCTACCACACATTCCAGATTGAATTGGTTGCTCTCACTTAGCATGACGACTCCAGCTTTCGTCTTCTTCATAGTCCTGTCCTAAGTTTTCAGACCTACGAAAAGCTTGACGATGCAGACGACGCCAACGATCGTCGTCGAGGAGCTCGATCGCAATGCGCAGATACGAGAACAGTGGAGGCTTGGACTTGTTGGCTATTCACAATTAAAGACGAGGACTAAGAGAGACGGCACACTGTATTGGCCTCGAGGCCCACCACTGGAAACGCCGGCGCCACCGTCGGCGTGACGTGCTTGGCAGGATCTCAGCGGCCGCGTCGGCTGCTTGTGGCGCACTGCCGCGTGCTTTGAAAACGAGTTTCAAGTCCCACATGCGATGCGGTCTGTTCAAATTCGGAAGTTTTCTCTCATTTTCTACTCAAACCATTGTAATAGAGTGGCTGCCTCCGAAGGCGACGAAGGCGGCGGTGCCGCAGTGCCGCGCTTACGCAAAGGAGCCCAGTGTCAGCCTGCACTGGTAACCGCGGGACAAGAAACAGCGTGAAGCATGGGCTGTAAAGCTAAGAACCGGCAAGTAGCCATCCGCTACGAGTCTTGTGTGCAACAAGCACTTCCGCGACGAAGACCTTCGCTACTGTGTCGGGCCTGCGATGTTCGGTGAGTAGCAGACAGCGCACACTGAGACGATCGATGGCTCGCGCGCGCTTCCCGCCGGCAAATGATGCTTATCTGCCACAGGATGGTAAAAGCGCTACCTTTTACCACGTGCGATGCCATCTCAGAACCCTCCAATGTGACCTCTTGATCGTCGGCCCCGTGCTCAGCGTCCACAAAATCGGCTGCACATGCGCAAGTCATTGTTTAGATACGTTAAATTAAAAAAACGCACAGGGTCCCTTATAAAGCACTGCACGGGCCGGATTTTACGGCCCGGGCCCGTTTTATGAAGCGCTAGCCCAGCCCGGACACCTGGTTCCAGCGCGGGCCCGGCCCGGGCGTACATGACCGAACCAAGACCGAGCCCGGCCCCGGCCCGTGGTTCCAAGCCCGGGCCCGGCCCGGGCCCGGGCGTACATTACTAAACTAATCCAGGGCACGCTTGTTCATGACCAGACCCGACCCGAGCCCGCTAGAGGATATTAGTTGTTGATGATGATCATTAATGATGCCGTGCGCTTTGTAGCGGGCGATCGGACGGAAAATCCGGTGTGTACATGCATCGAAATGTTGCTTTGCCCGCAGTGGTAGCTCAGAGGTTAAGCTGTTTCGCTGTTAAGTCCTAGGACGCGGGTGGGATTCCCGCGGCCACGGCGGCCGCAATTTGATGGGGGCGAAATGCAAGAACACCCGTCTATATACGTATACCTTTAGGTGCACGTTAGAGAACTCGAGGTGGTCGAAATTAATCCGGTGCCACCACGGCGTGTCTCGTAATCATATCGTGGTTTTGGCAAGTAATACCAAGGAATATAAATGAAATGTACCGTATGTGTCAACCTAGAATAAAAGACCGAAATCTTTATTCCTCCCATGGGAACAACCGTGACCTGGCCCAGTGTTAGTGCTGTTAATATATATATATATATATATATATATATATATATATATATATATATATATATATATATATATATATATATATATATATATATATATATATATATATATATATATATATATATTAGTGAAAATATACAGTGCCAATCTATATCTATACTGGTGAAAAAATATAGCACTTCAACTGTTTTTCTATTTTTATTGCTAAGCTTTACTAAGAGCCAGCTCTTTGTACGTGTCACTTCAGCTTGACACAGTATACCTTAGACCATGCAATGCATAATGTTCGCGTGTGCTCGAAGGCCCGACTTACCGAGTCCGGCACGGCCCGCAGCCTCAAGCACGGGCCCGGCCCAGGCCCGCGGCTTCAAGCCCGGGCCCGGGCCGGGCCCGCACTTATATATATATATATATATATATATATATATATATATATATATATATATATATATATATATATATATTGCATTTTTTCAGGCAAGGTACATTAGGGATCTCTGCATTTGAGCAATTTTCTGAAGTGATTGAGATATTACACTAGCTTCTATGATATCTGGATATTTGTAAAGCATTTTCTATATTACGCCTTTTATGCAAAAACTTTGGAATATGGTTAGTTTACCTGGCATTGCTTTTCTTTCAAATATTTGCGCACGGTGAGCCTTGTTGTACGCTAGCTCAGAAGCAAAAATAAGCCAACACCATTGCGCTCGTATAGCCGTCTCTACTCTTTTTTTTTTTTTTTTCACTTGCGTCTTCCTGGTGTGCTCCGTCCATAATAAAGAGCTAGTGGAGGCTAATGAATTGACGAATAAAGCGGTGTGCATATAGCTAGCAAACCAGTGGCGACCATTGTAGTGTGAAGCGGTCACTGCGCGCAAGTATTTCAGCTGACTGCGCGTGCAATTTACTTTTTTTTGTTACTCTTAATTCGTGCATGCGTGATGCTATTGCCCGATTACTCGTGCGAATAATGTTTTTGTTTTCGTTTCTTGCTTGTGCGTGTCCGTTTTGCGCGTTTTTACGCACGCACCAACGTTATCGAACTCTATCGCCGGAACTAGGCCACGCTGATGCCGCTTGATACATAATTTTTTTGCATTCTGTTGTTGCCCCAGCATTAACAGAACGTTTAAAGATGGATAAGATCCATTCCGAACCGCATTATTAAAGTTAGGTTGACTTCAAGCGCCCTGTGCGGAAACTCAGCGCAAGAAATTACAGCGCGTAGCAGACGCCCCTCGCTTTCCGCGCGCTTCCCGAGCGCGGAAAGCCCACGGGTCCTAGAGTCACTGTATATGCTACCTTTAGGTAGCAGAGTTGCGCATAGGTCTGGCTATCAACCACAGCTACGCGGTGAAGTCGCACTCCGTTTGTGCAGAGGACATGCCTACCGTGTCGCCAATTAACGTCTATGGCCTGTCAAAGACCGGTGATAATATTGACTAACGATGTCTAGTGTTAATTCAGTTCGCTGCAGCGGCGGCGTCGAAAAATACAAAAATTGACCCGAGCGTCAGCTTCTCCGCGATGCATGGTTGCTAGCGGCGTTTGGAAGACAGATGCGCAACTCTGCTACCTAAAGGTAGCATATACAGTAACGGGTCCGGCGCAGCAGCGGCGCGGCGCGGGAGTTCACGGCAAAAGGCCCACGCGGGAGCCGGCGCTTTGGACACTCCACCTATTCTAGGTCACTCTACCAACTAGCAGAAAGTCAAGTCAAGGAAAGCATAGAGTTTCCTACAATACTTACTAGAGGGAACTCTGGCGCTAGTGTCTATGGGAGCTGCAACGCATGACGCTTCAGCCAGCATGGGAATGATGGGTAGTACACAAATTTGTCTAAACTTCGTACTTTCGGCTCCGTTTGGCTCCGCGTCGGCTGCATCCGCTTTGTCGCAAATCAAAGTTCAGCAAAAGTCAGAAGTTACACTTCACCACTTTAACTTCTTTTGGCTCAGCGATTCAAATCTGGTCACGAAGTTCACAACCATCCATTCTTTTATCCGATAGAAAACTAAAACATAGCAATAAACAAAGCTACAAGTACGTTTGAAGCCGCAAGCACGAAGACTAGGCAAATTTGTGTACTACCCATCATTCCCATGGTAGCTGAACGATCGCAGCGCCAGAGTCCCCTCTAGTTAATTTTAGGAAACTCTATGAAGGAAAGTACAGGGGATGTTATTTGTAGTGATTGTGATATAAATGTGAAGAAATTAAAGTGGACGATAAGATGACTTGCCGCCGGCAGGGACCGAACCTGCAACATTCGAGTAACGCGTCCGATGATCTACCAATTGAGCTACGGCGGCGGCTCTACCATTGAGCTACGGATGCTTTTTAGCCAAAGGCGACGAGCGAAAAACAAGCAAAGAGGCCCGTCTCTTTTCCGCTCGCTTTAGTTGCCTCTGTGAAAGCAAGTTCATATGCGGCGGCTTCAGTGCTAGACGGGATCCCGCTGAATGCTAAGTAGATTCTGAATATTGCGACGACGAAACTGCCAGTAGCCGCTGCCACGAGACAACGCCTTGACGCGAGGGCATAAATTTGGCCCCCTTTTTTTTTCATTCATAATGCATGTGACCTGCGTCAACATCTTCTTTGAGACGCTTCTCTGTTGCCGATGGGACCTTGCTCCCCGTTCTCCTCATCCCACCTCTCTCTTTTTTTAAAGTGAATGCTTCGTTACTTCTCGTACGCATCCGGATATATTCATGTGTCTTGATGTTTTCTATGATGTCATTGGGTGTGACGGAGTTATATAGTCACGAACGCCCCAAACTCCTGGATGCTTTCATCTTATTTTTGTTAGAACAGCGAGGCGTGAAAACTGCAAGTTGCCACCGTATGCTGAGCGCGAATGCAAACCTCTGTTTGCTTCGCTCAACTGCGCGATCGTGTTTCATGCAGTCGAGTCGTTCGTATTCTGTACGCGACGTTGAGCAACACATGACCTGCAGATCGCGTTCAGTTTGTGAGCCCTTATCGCCCACGCTTTTCAGCGGGCACCAGTAACGATCAGTGTGCACGCTACATCTGCGTCTATACCACAGCTGCAACTGGCATGCAAACGCCTTGTATGCTACGTTGATGCACATCTGTATACTCACTCGAAGTCACGACTGGTCGCTTTTCCAGCTGTTTTTGAGCTGACTGGTTAATTCTCCCAAACGCGATTTCGCAAAACTGTATATTGCAAATGATGTACTAATGACTAGAACAAGCGACGTTTTGTTAGCAGTTTCGCGTCGTAATCTTACGTTTTCGTCATGCGCACATGTTTAAACACACAAGCTTATTAACCAAATTAATTCATAACCTAGCTTATATGGCCATGGCGTCACTTCGGTGTTTAAAAAAGGGTCTTGAATGACTCGTTTTCTAACAGCGAAAAGTTGGCGTATAGATCTCTCTTTCAGACCGGAATTCTACTTCCTCGACAGTTGGAAATGACGCAGTTTTAATTAACTAGCCCCTCCCTCTTTCTTCCACCGCCTACCTGAATAAAAATATACACGCGAAACTTTTCTTTCCGGAAAAAAAAAAAAAAGCCTGGTATTTTGTGCGTTTGGGGACCACTTTTCTAGTTGAAGCAGTGTTCACTTCAACTCTAGTTAGGCCTTTTACCTTTAATTAACATTTAACTTGCATAATTACAAGACGGATATATTGACTGAGTGACGGTGGGTTAACGTCAAAAGTGACGGTGGGATGACGGTGGGTTAACCTGACAGACTTGGCTGGCAACTGCTCCGCCTGAGCGTCTATTTACGCGTCAGATGTACAACCATGATTCAGTCAGTCCATTGTCTCGCAGAAATGTCATAAGAATACGCCCGAAACAATATACGCACTGTAAGCGCTCTTTCTGTGAAGTCTACTCTTGCTGCTCTCTGCATCTTTTTTCACGTCCCTGCAGTCTTGCACACTCTGGTAACTTGATTTCAGCACCTGCGTAAATTTTTTAACCATATGCGTGAGGCAGACCATTTCGTCCACATAAAAGTAAATTGCCAACTTCTCCCAGATGTTCAGCGCTGCTTTCTGGATGCGCGCTCAAGAGTGACACTGTATAATGTTGCACTCAGTAGAAAAGGGCCAGCAAAGGGCACAGTAATTATGTGGAACTTGCGAACCCGATGCGTCTCATAATTATAGTGCAGAGAAGTGGTAGTTACCAGAATTTACGGTGTTGCGTAACGGATTGGATGCTGCGACGAATGCGTGAGTGACAGGCAGAGAATTGTCCTTCCTAGGCAGTACGTATTTTTAAATTCTCCGAAGTTTGACTGCCAAGCTTTGGATATGCCCATCCCGCAGCAGATATTTCTTAAAATGGGATTCCCAGCGTTTCAACTTTGCTATAGGTGCATCGGTAACGTTGCTGCACAAAGCTAAAAGAGCCACGAGGACTGCGCACGTCTGGTGCCGATTGCCTGCAGCTGCATGAGCTTTAATGCTATTCCCAATGCGTTCACCCGCTCTGTGGCACCGGAGAGCAGCGGGTATAATAATAATAATAATAATAATAATAATAATAATAATAATAATAATAATAATAATAATAATAATAATAATAATAATAATAATAATAATAAAAGACCTTTTTCATCACTGAAAGAACATGCGTGTGCAACTTAACGTGTTTCGTGGCATAGGGGCTCTTGTTCACCACCATTCGCCGCTGAGCATGCTGGGAACCCGTATGTTTCCTGCGGCGCCGTCTATAACTGCCACACCAGAGAAAAACATGCGCTTTACACATATTTTCCCCGTTTTCTTGTTGTCTGCCTTGACATTCGACACACAAAACGTTTCAGACAAAATTACATGTTCAAACAGTAAACATATCGCAGCTTTACCGCAGGTAAAGAAGAAAAAAAAAAGAATATGCCTGATTAGATATCAGAGGCACTGCACACAAGGCAAGAAATTCGCATGATGAAAGAGTATTCCCGTACTAGTGCAAGTACGAAGCGCACAGTTAGGTCCTAAGTCGGAAAGAGATGTCACACTTTTCTGACGTGTTACTTCGAATGTGCCGAGGGAACGCTTGCTGTTGTGGTGTAATCAAATGCAAATACGTTCTTCTACGTTTAAAAAAAACAGAGAGCGTGCAAAAGATGTATGTTGTCGGGCTGCGCGTGGCCTGTCATTATACGACGGTGCTCGGCCGGCCACCGCAGCTAGCTACGCTCCGGAAGCCGGCTCCTCCGCTGGCACGCGATGGCCGCGGATTCTAGTTCACTGTAGTAGCCGCGGTCGGAGAGCGGACGCTTCGTGCGCCATTTTGCAGCCGCCCTCCGCTTTCCTTCGTCTCTCGAAACGTACTGCTTCCCCTTCCCTCTCACCCCAACTTTCCTTTCTACTGCACCACTTCTAGGTGGCGTTGACTACACCCGCGGTTCTCTTTTTAGTGTTTAAATCCGTGCCTCCTCTCTTGCCAGTTCTCATCTTGTATGTGCGTTTTTTTTTTTTCTTTGCAAGATACGAAGGGCCCTTCTCCTCCATTCGCGACGCCTGCGCTTTGCCGCCCTCCTGGCGTGTCGTCTTGCAGCCCCCTCCTGCAACCTGACCTCACTGCTCCCCGCGGCACCACGCCCCACAAGCCCGCGATACCTATTCGTCTCGAGTCTGCTCCCTTTTCTGCTGAGCGTGTGCTGTTTATTTCACTTCTTTCTGTGGGTGCTCTTTTCTGCATAGTCTCCCTGGTTTCCTTTTTTTTTTTTTTTCGATGACAGAAAAAAAAAAAAAGCATGTGCGAAGCAGATGTCAAGGAATCGCGCTGTTCTTAAGTTCGGGACCATTGGGCGTGGATTGCGTTTCGTTTCATGCATCAGGGCAGGCCCATATATGACAGCATATACCTGCTCAGCGATGAGAAAAGAACGTGCGCGCAGTGGCCGTTAGAGAAACGCAGCAGGCCTGGGTAGTCAGCATTAGTTGTGGGAACGTCCTGCAGTCACTGAACAAGGTTCCGAGCGCTGAGTGGTTCCAAGCAACCGGTAGACAAAGAGTTGTAGGTGACTTTGTTATTGACGACCACGATGGCTGCAAGTTAAGCTGCTTTGCGAGCTACCTGTCCGGCGCGCGTACATTTCCCACGAGTTAAGTAATTAGTAATTTTTTCTTCCTTGACTTCGAGAGCATTGTGTGAAAGCGTTCTGCGAAACTACTTCGCGTGCTCAACTCATTTTTATGCGCGCTTTCAAAAGAACAGGTAACGCAAGGCGAGGAGATGGTGGCGATACCGCACTCGGCTTACTCTTCAGAGACCAAGCGCAGTCACAAGACGTGAATTGTATTGAGCACTGCCTATGAAAGACAGCAGACTACTTTTTTTGGAGGGGGGGGGGGGGGGGGGGGCTCAACAATACTTTACGCGTGTTCCTGCGTACGTTTGTATGTGCGCGTGTATATATAAAAATGCAAAATTGAAAAATTTCGGGGGGGGGGGGGTGAACCCCCTCCTTCTCGGCTACAGCACTGGTAATAATAATTGTGGGGGTTTAACGTCTCAAACCCACGATATGATCATCAGGGACGCCTTGGTGGAGGGCTCCGGAAATTTTGACCATTTGGTGTTCTTTAACGTGTACCTAAACCTAAGTACACGGGCCTCAAGCATTTTCGCCTCCATCGAAAATGCAGCCGCCGCTGCCCGGGATTCGATCCCGCGACCTGCGGGTCAGCAGTCGAGCACAGAGAAGGGAGCAGATAAGGAGGAGGGGTGGTGGTTTCCGGTAAAAGAATGCAATAACTTATAGATCTGAAAAAAAAAAATACTTGTAAAAATAAATGAATATTTATAGATTATATATATGTGATACTAGCGAATGTTATTCGATTAATAATTCGTGACTGCATCTTTCCTGTGATGCACGCAACATCATATCTCTAATACATTTGAAAATATTATATGATATTGAATAATATCATATTGAAATACATCAATCTCTAATACATTTGAAAATAGGCACACACGCACATACAAAATTACTCTAATATTCTCCACAGCTAAGCATACCATACTAATTTAGTTCAAATGTATATATAGCTGTGCTGTATGAAACCTATGCACACAGCTGCTTGGCCTACTTCAGTATCGGAGTCTATTGCCTCACGAATCGATTACCGCAAAAATTTCTCGAATCCGTCAAGAACGATCGGAGTTACAGGAATTTGTCGCGCGCTTTCTCTCTTCTATCGTCCCGACGAACGCGCTGGAAGCTACGCAGGGAGGGATGGCATGGGGGAAAGAAGTTACGCCAGCGCGCTTCATGACCTTGAGCACGCGTGATGAAACACGATCGCTCTTTCCTGTTGTGATTCCTAAGCGTGCGAGTGTGGCTACTGTGTTATGCTAGCAAAGTATGGAGCGTGGCGCCGGCCGGTGGCGGCACCCCATGGCAAGAAGCGCCTCCGATCCAAACGCCGCTCTTGTTTTATGTCGGCTATTGGCCAATAACATGCTGTCTGCTGTTTGACGTCAAACAGCAGGCGCAGGCAGCTCCTAAGAAAGTCAGCAAGCCTCGGTATGAAAAGAGGGCGCCGGAGAAAATGGCAACTTCGCGCTCTGCTTCTAACCTCTTGCCGCACACGACTGTGAGATTTGACTGAGCTGTTCATAGCAAGGTTTGCTTTCCGCAGTATGTGTTCTTTCACCAAGACCAAGTGGGGGTTCATGAAACCTTTAAATTCATGTTCAAACCGCCGAGGATCAGGTAGCTAATTACTCCTGGCTTTTCAAGCTCGATGAGTTGTTTTGAAGGCCCTGGTTAAGAATTATTCATTTTGGAAGCGAGAATTCTTGTGCCTGATGTCACGAGTGAGATAATGTAATGTCACTACAAAATTTGGGCGAATGCTATTTACAGTGAAGTTGTCGTTGTGGACCATATGCCGCTGTCGTCGTCGTTCGCCATCCATGGCGTTCACTAAAACTCACGTGATCGACCGCGGAGAGATGTGATTGACGGGGGGAATGAATAAAGGAATAAATAAAACAAAATAAATTTCCTTCGCGAGGCGGGGTTTGAAGTCGGGTCCTTACAGTCCTAAAACAAGTGTCATAACCACTGGGCTAAGCACTGGGATAAGCACTGGGATAAGCACTCAGGCGACACTGGGTGGTGGTCTTTACTGCGCATCGAAAGCACGGTGCAGCGAGCACTTTTGCCTTGCGTTCCCATCGGGACGCGCCCGCAGCGACCAGGAGTCGAACGCGTGACCCTTTGTTCAGCATCATAATTATGTATCGGTCACCAAGTTACAACGGCGGGTTACAACTACGATGTCGAATGAGCTGCACAGACTTCTGCGAAAGCGCAGGACAAATCGTCCTCGGATGACAACGCCATTGTATTGTTTTGCACTTTTAAATTTATTGTTCGATTCGAGAAATTGTTCGCTTTGTGGAGTTCCAGGGCCGTTTGAATCCCACCGGGTCCGGGAAGTTTCTTTTCGGAAATGCGCATCCTCGAGACGATTTGGGCCATTTGGTGCAAAGTAAGCTCTCAGGCGACACTTCCAGAGCTTGCGCCACCGCGAGGCAGGACGCACCTGCAGCACACGTGGAGCGACGAGGGGCCCCATGGCGACACAAACACTACGCGCGGGCCTTGTTTTCCTTTCGGCTTGGCCAAGACCACAGCCCACGCGCCCCCTCGTGCCACCCCCGAGGGATCGATAAAGCTAAGGGGAGGGGGCTATGGGGGGCGCCGCGAGGAGTTCTTGGACGTCCCCCCCCCCCTTCCGGCTAGTACGAGAGGGGCACTGAGTCCTCGGCGCCGAAACCTGTTGCACGAGGGCGTTTTGCTGGAGCCGGGATCGGCAATCGTTGTTTTACAGCTTGCCCTCGGGAGGCGGAGACGCAAACAAAGTACGCGGCACGAAGCTTTCACCTCAAACTCCCGCTATCAGGCGGGTAGAAGAGTGGCTTTAGAAAGGAAGATAAAGAGCAGTGCCTTTTAGGAATTGACGGAGAAACTTGCGTTTCACGTAAATAAGCAACATGAAATAAAAGCCTTCCTTGGCCACGCATACCAAAGGTACACATTGGAGCATGACCTCGGATGTCGCTTGCTGTCGCACCCCAGCAGTAGCCTTAACTAGGCACTGAAATTGGTACACAAAAGCTGGTTCGACAGCGCGTGTCTCATCTGGTTCCTGTTATCGCACTTCGAATACACGAGTACTCTTTGTTCTGTGTACGATTAGTCTTGCACGTGCGCATGCATAATCAATAACGCCTATTTTCTGGAGAAAGCAGCGTCCATTTAGTACAGATTTTAACAACTCTTCTTCGCATTCATTTTTATTTCCAACACAAGTATGAGTAAATTTCGCGCACAAAAGAGGTGATGGGCTGAGTGCTTACATACTTTCTTGGAGCATAACGAGTCTCGTTGCTGTAGCTGCAGCACATTGTGCCAAGTGCTGCAGCACATTGTGTCAAGCACTGCGTAATGTTCATGACGACGTGGGAAAACCACTATGGTGAAACAAGTAGAAAAAAATCCGGCAGATCCCACGCACTGTGGGAATCGATGTAATGCGAAGCAGCCAGCAAAGAGCTGCATACATCGCTTTCTTTATTTTTGAGCGAAATGAAACATTCATGCCATGGCATCTAATTCACCACATATCGCATGTTTGCCATGCACGATGTGGTATATACCATGCCAATGAAACGTATATTCTGGTATATGCACTGCATGACCGGTCATTTATGTTCATCACGCACTCCTGTCATGCCATACCACTTTTGGTATATATCCAGTTATCTAAACGGCCGCAGACGCACCATAACAGTGTCGTGTAAATCATACCGTACATGACATGCATAACATAATTCGCATGTTAGGACCTGTCATTTATGTTCGTCATACAGTCACATCGCACAATTCCAATTTTGGTGTATATCAACCTAGCGAAACGGCCGCGAGTGCGTCATGAGCGTGGCATGTAACTCATGACATACATGACATGCATGTCATGGCTTTCATGTTACCACCTGTTATTCATGTTCTTCATACAGTCACATCGCGCAATACCAATTTTGGTGTATATCAACCTAGCGAAACGGCCGCGAGTGCGCCATGAGCGTGGCATGTAAATTATGTCGTGCATGACACGATTTTCATGTTACCACCTCTAATTTACGTTCGTCATACAGTCGCGTCGCGCCATACCAATTTTGGTGTATATCAACCCAGCGAAACGGCCGCGAATGCACCATGAGCGTGGCATGTAAATCATGACATACATGACATGCATGTAATGGTTTTCATGTTACCACCTCTAAATTATGTTCGTCATACAGTCGCGTCTTGCAATACCAACTTTGGTGTATATCAAGCCCGCGAAACGGCCGCGAGTGCACCATGAGCGTGGCATGTAAATCATGACATACATGACATGCATGTCATGGTTTTCATGTTACCACCTGTTATTCATGTTCTTCATACGGTCACATCGCGCAATACCAATTTTGGTGTATATCAACCTGGCGAAACGGCCGCGAGTGCGTCATGAGCGTGGCATGTAAATCATGATGTGCATGACACGTGTGTCATGATTTTCATGTTACCACATGTCAGTTATGTTCGTCATGTCGAAATGTCTCGTCATACCAGTTTTCGTATATATCCATTCATTTAAACGGCCGCGAGCGCCCCGAGACCATGTCATATAAATCATGCCGCACATGACATGCGTGTCATGATTTGCACGTCGGGACTTGTCATTATGTTCGCCATGAACTCTTGTAACGTCATACCAGTTTTGGTATATATGAAATTAACGGGATGGCCGCAAGAGGCCCAAGGCCGTGGAATGTAAATCATGCTATTCATGACATGCATGTCACGATTTTCATGTTATGACCTGTCATTTATGTTCGTAATACGGTCATGTTATTCCATACCAATTTTGGTATACATTCGACTAACGAAACGGCCAGGAGAGCACAAAGTCGTAGGCGGATAGATAGATAGATAGATAGATAGATAGATAGATAGATAGATAGATAGATAGATAGATAGATAGATAGATAGATAGATAGATAGATAGATAGATAGATAGATAGATACGCTCAAACTCGCAGAAGTTCGCTAAGAAATGCTTCGCATTTAAAAAGGAGGGCAATAGACCTTTTTCAAGCACACGAGCGCCACCAACGGGCGCGCAAGCGCTCATGGGAAATGTGTGTACGCCGCAGCAGCCGCCGCGGCGAGCGTGCGGGCCTCGCGCTTAGCTTTCCGCTTGCGCCGTGCCAGAACTTCTTAGACACAGTGGATTTGACAAGGTGCAACATGTTACTGCGCAATTCAATCACGAACTTCAGTGTTTAGCTGCAACGGCCTCTCGGCGATTTCCATCTGTCCCTCTGTTGGACCAGTTGAGCGGCTCAGAAGCGTCACCTTTCAATATTTTTTTTTCCCAGTGCGCCTTACGGCATAAATGAAAAAAAAAATACAACTCGGTTGCCTATGAAGTGCAGGAGCGGTCTACGATTCGCGGATGCATTTGGAATCAACGTCCATCGACACTGTCGACGAGTACAGTGTGAGGTTCTGATATACACTAGAAAGTGTAGTCGGCGTTTGGGAAACTGAGATAGATTCATTGCGTCGCTCGCACCCTGTATGTAACGAACGATAAGTGCCTATACTAACCTTCGTTGGTGCTATAACTACAGGTTTTAATAATACTTAGACTGAAAAAAGAAAGGCGCAGTACAAGGAAGGAAATGCACAAGCCAGCGCTCACACACAACTGAAAGTTAATTGCACGCGTGAAAAAAAGCATATATATATACAAAAATGGGAGCTCGTCGCGCGTGTCATAAAGAGGCACGAAAAGTGAAACAACCAAGGCGTGTGCTTACAGTCGATTAGTAAAGCTGAATTCCTTGTCTTGTAACGACTGAGCAGGATGACTGACACAAAGTGTGGCGTACGTTATTTGTGACATGATATGCCTCCGAAATTTCTCGCGTTGTCCAATTAGGTTGATGGTACAAAATTATTGTGCTTTCGAAGATGAGATTACATTATCATGACTGACATAGCGATGCGAGGTGAGACGGCTCCATTCAATGAATTTCGATGCTCGCTGAGGCGCATACATCGACCAGTCTGGCCGATGTACATGCGGACACAACAAAGAAAAATTTGCGGTTAACTCCTACATAATTTACAAAACAATATGCATGCCTCTGACCGCATTTTTCTTTGCCCACCGCAGACCCCTGCGACCTTAATGCGACTAAGCTTATTTGGGGCGGCAAACACAACCTTCACCCCCACATCGCTTGTTCTTCAGGCCATGCGACTTCTTATACATATGTGGAATAACTGCAATATTTCTAGTTTCTTCATTATTTACGGATGGAGGACGTACGTGTTAATCTTTTTTTTGTCATGCGAACAGATTTTCGCAAACCGATACAGCGATACGCATGATATCCCGCCTCTTTGATCACTTTGCAGTTAGAAACTACTGCTCATCTTATGTGCGCAAGTTTTTTTTTTTTCCAATGCTGCGCGTAATGATGACATCATAATTCCTCGTTTAACAATATTCCAATGCGCCAACGCGAAATTAAACATTTATTTCGCTGAACGCGGACTGCCCGCAAACATGATCCCCAGTGAAACTTAAAAGCATGTATCAAGAAACTGCAAATTATATCAGAGCAAGGCATCTCGCAAGTGAATTCTAGTCCCATCCCTTTTCCTTTTTCTTTAAACACGTTTAGAATGTGCTCACCTCTTTGTACAGCGCGTGACTTGTCAAATAAAATCAAATAATCATCTGTATACCTGTGAACACTGTAACACCTCTCTACAGTTTGGTTAAACCCGATCACGAGCTTGTGAACAAGCAATCATTGAATAATTACGAATTCGGTGTTCCAGCTCACATTGCTCACGATAGCACGTTTTGAGTGCATATATCGGCACGTGATAACACGCATGCCGCTTAACTGCTACATCCGGTATACATCCGCTCGGTAAAACCTACACTGACTGCATCATTCCTTTCGCATATCATGCGTAAAGATACATGCAGGAGCGTTCAGACATGTGTAGTATTTAGGATTTAATAATAGTCAACCAGCGGCGATGCGTTTTTTTTTTTTTCGTTTGGTGCTCCCACGGCGCCAACGAGAAGCAAGCGACGGAACAGCCGGCGGGCTCGCCGTACACACTTTTCCCATAGTGCTTCGCGCGCCCGCGGGGGGCTCTGGGATCGCTTGAAAAAGGTCTATAGGAAGTATGTAGCGAAACGTGCTATGCAACAACTTCGCCTCTATGCTAAGCAAAGGAATCGAAACAAACAATGCCGATTGTCATCGGAGTCCCACCGTACAACCACATGTGATGCAGTGGGGGATAAAGTTGAGCTTGCTTTGATATCGAACAAGCGTCATACGACTCTTTGATATTTAATGGTGGTCGTTTCTGCTCAGGTCACGTGACCCTCCCGCATGTGACGGCGACTATTGGCCTCGTGCGCCACCGATGGCGGCGCTGCGAACGGCGCTCCGGTAGGGGATTCCCCCGGTGAGTAAAAGTACGCAAAGGAGTGCAACCGACGAAGATGTAGTACTAGAGAATTTCAATTGGAAGAAGGCCGAAGGAAAAATTCCTAAGCGCACTACTCCGGGCTTAGATGGGGTTCCCGTCAGCCTCATTAACGAACTCGGACATAACACTAAAGAAGCACTGCTGAAAGCCGTAGAAAAGTGCTTACAGGAGAGGGAAATACCAGACAGTTGGCGAAAAAGTAGAATGAACTTAATCTATAAAGGCAGGGGAGAAAAGGATAACATTCACTCGTATAGACCGCTAACCATTACATCGGTACTATACAGGTTGGCGATGCAGGCAGTAAAATAAAAAAATAGAAGCGTAGGTAGAACAAAATGATATTTTGGGAGAACTTCAGAATGGATTTCGAATCGACAGGCGGTTAGACGATAATCTGTTTGTTCTTACCCAGTGTATAGAAATATCGAAAATAGAAAACAGGCCCTTATACGTAGCTTATCTAGATATCACCGGGGCGTATAACAACGTTAATCAGGAAATTTTGTGGGATATATTGAAAGAAGTGGACATAGGTGACGACTGTATACAGCTTTTGAGGGAAATATACCGAGAAAATACAGTTTGTATATAGAATGGGAAGGAATAAGTAGCAAGGACAGCGTTGAAATTAGCAAGGGGCTGAGACAGGGATGTCCTTTGTCCCCGCTGTTATTCATGCTGTACATGGTGAGGATGGGAAAAGCGCTAGAAGGTAGCAACATTGGATTTAATTTGTCATACAAACAGGTCGGCTCGGCACGATGGTTGAGCAGAAGCTTCCAGGTCTATTTTATGCTGATGATATTGTCTTATTTGCAGACAGTCAAGATGATATACAGCGACTGGCAGATATATGCGGAAGGGAAAGTGAGGCTCTAGGACTAGGATTTAGTGCAACAAAATGTGGATTGATGGTATTCAATGATCACGAAGACCATGCGGTCTTAATACAGGGTCAAAAAATACCGAGGGTAAGCGAGTACAAGTACCTCGGAGTATGGTTAAATGAGGGGGGTAGATATATGGAGGTACAAGAGAAAGCATCGGTAGCAAAGAGAAAGAGGAATGCTGCAATTATGAAGCACAGAGCTTTATGGGGATACAATAGGTACGAGGTGCTTCGAGGGCTGTGGAAGGGTGTGATGGTCCCGGGGCTTACATTTGGGAACTCAGTGGTGTGCATGAAGTCAGAGGTACAATCAGGAATGGATGTAAATCAAAGGACGGTGGGCCGCCTCGCGTTGGGCGCTCACGGGAAGACGACAAATGAGGCGGTAAAGGGTGATATGGGATGGACAGGCTTTGAAGTGAGGGAAGCTCAGAGCAAAATGAGATTCGAAGAGAGGCTGAGGAAAATGAAGAAGAGTAGATGGGCAGAGAAGGTTTTCAGGTATTTGTATAGAAAAAGCGTTGACACGCAGTGGATAAAAAGAACTAGGAGGCTCACCAGTAAATATACGTCTAGCAGTGCGGGCGATATGGCAACAAGGAGCATTAAGCGGAAGGTAAGAGAGGCGGACAAGGACTTATTGGATGGCAGCGATGGAAAAGAAGCCGGCTCTGAGTAACTACCGAAAGGGAAAAAACGAAATAAGGAGGGAAAGGTTTTATGATAATTCAAGGGGAAGCGCTTTACTGCTTGAAGCAAGGTCGGGCTGCCTTAGAACGCGTAGTTATAAAGCGAGATTCAGTAACGAAGAAGAACAATGTACATGCTGCGGGGGAACTAAGGAAACGATGGAACATGTACTGATTGAATGTGGCGATATTCACCCAGGTATACGTGTGGGCACGGAGTATACAGGAAGCCTTGGGTTTTATTGACAACAATGGAAAGCTGAACACGTCCGCGATAGAAATAAGTAAGAGACGGTTAGAGTATTGGTGGCAGAAAAGTAGAGATAAAATACAAAAATAAATAATGGGGAAAATAAGGTCATTCTGCCTTAAGAGGCAGAGAGATGGACCATGAATTTATATTTTTTTGGTATAATAACATAGATTTAATCAATGTAGATAAGGTATTAGGCCAACATGAAACAAGGAAGCTTTTTTTTTTTCGAGCCTGGTGGCAGACATGTCACCGCCCCGTTGTAAAGGGGACGCTCATAGCATCCATCCATCCATCCGGTAAGGTCCCTCTATTTTTCAAAGGTAGCGCAAACTAAAGCCCCTCCATCGCGTCTACTGCCGCTTTTTTAAGTATCGCCATCTATTGTTCGACGACGACGTCCACTTCCGGTTCCGGAGCTTCCGGAAGGAAGTTCTTGAGTCACTTCCTTCCGCATTTTCCTTCCATCTTGTTTCTGAGCACGCGTGTGCACACGCGAGAAAGCACATATTTGCTTCTCCGTTTCGCAAGTGTTGTTGTTTTGAGGTTCGTCGTAAACTGCCTGCCGCCGAGCGAGTTTTCGCTGTGTTTCTGCGTCGCGAGGGCGTGGGCGGGCATGGGGCAGGTGCATCAACCGGAAAAGCAGCAGAAACATCATGGCGGCACTTCAGCTTCCGCTAGGCGGGAAACCGGTGTAAAGGGAGAGGGGGGCGGACGAGTTTAGCGGTGTTGGTTTAGCTATATAGTTTAGCTTTAGCGCAAACCATTGTACAAAAAGGAAAGGGAAAATGTCCTCCCCGCCCTCTGCGTCTCTCCTCTCTTCTTCGCCCTTTTGTGCTCCCCTATTGGACCAGGCCCGACACGCGACCAGTTATCCCCGGTGACCCCTCCTTTTGCGCTGTCGCCGAAAAACGACGCCATTATTGGGCGTAGAAACACCGCCGTACGTGCGCGCTGGCTGCAGCCAGATGCCAACTTGTTGCGCTGTTGGCTGCTCGGACAGCGCTGCCAAGGGTGACAAGCTTTTTTCTGTTCCTCGTGGAAAAGAAAACCTCAAATGGCGAGCGATATGGGGGTTAGAATTTCGTAGTTCATTGAAGATCGCCACTCTGGCCTTGTTTTTACAAGCAAGCAAGGATAGGAGTTATGCTGATGCTGACGGTTTCATACTTGCAGGAATGTGCAGTAGTAAGCGCGAGCATGATGGGGTAGGTTCTGTACACACCCCTGACGACATGCTGGAAATTCTAGAGCTGAAGTCACTGACCTACCTTGCTGGGTATGTTGCTCGGTGCATCAAAAATAGTTTGGCCTGCCAAGGCTGTCGAACTACAATCTCTGACGAGGCTAATGCTTGCAAGCTTCAACTACTCAAAAGTTACGAGAAGGACAAAATGACACTTGCCATTCCCTCAGCAGAAGTTTTGCAGGTTGTTGAGCTTTCAGAGGCATACTTTAGGAAGAATGAATTAGACATCCTAAACAACAAAGCTCGCATTCCAGGAGAAAGTAGTGGCATTTCTGTTCGCTGCTAATTGTTTTCCGCCATGTCTTGAATTACTCAGAAGGATTATGCAGTTGTTTCTGCGAACGAGAATGCACATACTAGTAAAAAAATAATCTAATGCTGAAGCAGAGAGCAAACGACTGGCTTCAAGAAAGTCTGGTAGCAGCAGGATAGTATTGAAATGAGGGATGCCGTTATAAACGTGCACTAATTTTGTTTCGTTTTATAGTATATAGTAAAAGATCATGTTGAAGGATGCAATGTACAATGACTGCTTTATTTTAATGTGTTTTTTTATCTATCAGCAATACAGAAAAGTTTTTCTACCTATTTTACGTAATTATCATGCAACGTGCAATGATTGTTCTGTTTCGATGTTTTTTATTATTATGTATGTACTTGTGGTCATGAAGGAGTGCCTTTATCTTTACGTAAACGCTTACAAATGTGCGATGATGTAATGTGGAATGATTGTTTTGTTTTAATATTTTATCTTATGTGGAGATTTGTCAAAGAAAAAGAGCGCTTTTGAGTCGCTACAATAATTGTGTTTTCTTTGTTTTAAATGGCTATAAATGTGCGATCGATGGAAATTAAGAACAGTTA
Source organism: Rhipicephalus sanguineus (assembly GCF_013339695.2). NCBI lineage: Eukaryota > Metazoa > Arthropoda > Arachnida > Ixodida > Ixodidae > Rhipicephalus > Rhipicephalus sanguineus. The sequence goes on from NW_023615636.1 coordinate 55,260, forward strand.
TTTGCATCTGGAGGCTTCATTACTGAGAGAGGGGACTGCCCGCTGTTCTCACCCAGTTAATGACGAATGCGGGAAGGTGCGTTCGCGAGCTTACCGTTAGCCAACTAACGAAGGAAAATGTCCATGCTCACCTGTGAACAAAAGAGCGCATTTTAGCAATAGGAATACCAGCATGACATCTCATAAACTGAGCACAGTGGAAGAGTCTCCAATTAAAGCGCTAGGTGCACGAGGTGCGCGTGATGGAACCAAAAATATGTTTACCTGAGGGGGCAACAGAAGCGCGTGAACACCGCGTGAACACAGTTGGAAATTTAAAAGAATGCACGCTGGGGGTGTTTAACAAATAAGTGCCTCTGCCGTTTTGTGTGTTCATAATTTGATGTAGCGTCTGATTTTCCGAAATGCGTCTTATAAATAAACACTACCGTATCCGAAAAGAAAAGCGGCAGCTGTAAAGACTTCCTAGTACAGTGTTCTTCTTAGGATTGCGTTTAACATGTTCTGCCTCTTGTTTGCCTGGTGCGAGCGACGCATCCCACACTTATGAACTCAAATACAGTGCGCAAATTCTAGGTTTTTCACGTTGTCGAAACAGGTCCCAGGTCCAGAAGGCTGTTCGCGCGTAAGGTGCCGCAATGGGATTTCTTATATATACCTGAGGATTAGTAACAGTAAAATAATTTAGGGAAGCCTGAACAAGGAAAACAGCTATATTTGCTTAACATAGAAAAGCGGTTCCGTATAAAACACAGCGAATAAGTATAGAAACACGATACAGGCGGCACCTCCAAGAGCTAATGTTGCGTTTTAGGTCCCAAAACCACGACATGATTATGAGAGACGCTGCAGTGAAGGGCTCCGGAAATTTCGACCTTCTGGGGTTCTAAAACCTAAATATATAAGTACACTGGCCTCTGGCATTTTCCCTCCATCGAAGTGCGGCCGCCGCGCCCTTCGGGTCAGCAGTCAAACACTTAATCACTAGACCACCGCGACGGGTAGCCCCTAATAGCTATGACAATTAAATTCAGTGCCTATGGAAAATAGCGTAAAACGGCTCGTTGGGACGCTCGTGAGAAAAACGGAGCATTTAGTGTAAGAATGTTTCTCGAATACCTCTGCTAAGATATTTAAGATGGCTCGTAATAACTTACGTCATTATAATGCAAACTCAATTTCGCTATTTTACTTAGTAGTAAGCAGAATTTTTGTTATTGTATACTCCAGGCACGCCCGGATTATTATATATTTGTTCTCATCATCGCCTTTACATAACAGTAAATTCAAGTGGAACATGAGTATGTAAACAGTACCAGAAATTACGCAGACAGTTAAAAGCAAGAATAAACCAGAGAGCTTGCCTTGGCAGTACGTTAAAGACATAGTGCAGTAAGTAGACCGAAAAAAAAAACAATATCTATAGATGGCTTGCACGTGACGTCATGGATGCAGCTTCTGAATGAAACTGGGACTCCACGATGGCGAATTTGACGACAAACAAGTTGCGTCAACGCGAAAACGATGCGGCAGGAACGTCTCTGTGCATGAATAATGAAAGAACGTGCACGTGATGTTTTGATAACATGGATGTGACATCGGAAACGTCGCGTCCCCACATGAGGATAATGTATGGGATGGAAAAGAAGGACAGCTAAGAAATAACTTGTACTAACAATCAAATTATGATCTTAAAAACTCTTTGAAAAACATGGAGGACGCTTGAGCTTCGCCTTCAAGAGTAGAACGCGATAGCTTAATCAGGCCCCATGCGCATCGCCTTATCAACTGCTAGCCTCGCTTCGGTTCTCGGTGCATGCCTCAACCGTGCCGCAAGGAAACGAACGACTGTGCGAGTAACATTGGCCGTTTCAAAGTATCCTAGAATGCCTACTGCAAGTACAGTTGCTAAGTGCCCACTACGCCATAATTATTCCTTTTGCGAATCAGCGAAAGGCCCACACACGATCCTACGCAGCTGTTCACTTTGTTGATGCCTTTGTTGATGATGATGATGAAATACGTCTGAGCGCTTTGTAATGGCTTTTAGCGCCGTACCAGGGGCGTAGCCAGAAATTTTTTTCGGGGGGGGGGGGGTTCAACCATACTTTATGTATGTTCGTGCGTGCGTTTGTATGTGTGCGTGTGTATGTATGCAAGCAAAACTGAAAAATTTCGGGGGGGGGGGGGGGGTTGAACCTCCCCCCCCCTGGCTACGCCCCTCCGCCGTACCTATTTTCCTCATGTAATGAACCAACTAGCTCAGCAACAAGCCCTGCCGATTCGCAGTATGTAAATTACGACTTTTTAAATACTATTTTATTAATAGTTTATATTTTTAGTTTTGAGATTAATCTTCCTATTAGTATAATATTTTTAGCCGGACGACTTCAGAGGGGAGGAGAAGGTGCTAGACCCCCACCCCTCCCCACCTTGGCTACGGGCCTTCTTTGAGGGACGAGCACTCCAAATCACCAGCGGATGTGAAAAGTTGTGGATTAGTGCACACTGCAGAATTTTCGAAAGAATGACAGCGATTCCCTGTTTGCCAATGGTCAAAAGGGACAAACATTATTGGTGCTATACTATAATTCTACCTGCTGTGTTCGAGGCTGTGAGGCGACCGCATGACAGAACGACTGCTGTATAGCGCAGTTTAATTACAGAAATGACGATTGCACTGTTTGCTCAGTTTATTGTCACAGACCTTCGGAAAGCATTCACTAACAATTTTAAGCAGCCGTCACCAAAACACCGATCATTTCTAATCATTTTATATGTATTTTATATTTATACGTTTTCCATCTACCTGCTAAATTATTTTTTAACTATGCCAGACCGGGAGATTAAATTGCGTTTTGTTTTAATTTAACGTTTTCTTTTCATTCTTTTTCTCGGAGGCGCGCGGAACGACGCCATATTCGCACAACTGAAATTGTAGTGATCCGTACTTCCCAGACGGGCTATAAGCGGTTGCACTAAGCATTGCGCACATATTTCTGAGGCAGAGCAGCACAGAAAAAAGACATGATTTGGTTTGCGTACAGATGCACCTACCAAAAATGAATGCACTCAGCATGCCGAAAAGTCGTTAGCCACGTGCTTCGGGTAGAAAAGACCATACCGATCTTTGTTCCTAGCTACTCTAAGCAGGGGTGTAGCCAAGGGGGGGTTAACCCCCCCCCCCCCTGAAAATGAAAATTTTCAGTTTTGCTTGCCTATATGTATAGACTATGTTACGTAAGGCATCTGGGCGCCGCCATCATGGGCTGTTAAACGAATGTTTTCTTATTTTTGTATCCCCTGACGCCAACTGATAAAGTCAGGAAACGCCGAATGCACCAGCCCAACAGTTTTCATGCGTATACGCCCACCGTAACACTGTTCACTTAGTTGTTCAAGATAAAACATGGCAAGGTTAACAGCCCAGCATGGCGGCACCAAAACCCGTCCATAAAATATATATATAGTCTATACACGCACACATACAAACACACGCACGAGCATACATAAAGTATGGTTGAACCCCCCCCCCCCCCCCGAAAAAAATTTCTGGCTATGCCCCTGACTCTATAAGCATGTTGCTTTAGCCTTGAACTGACATCGGTAAGAAACACGCAATAGTCGTGTTCATTTTTTTAAATGGAATATTTAGTCCCAGAAACCGCCCACTTCGGGCTGACATAAATTAGTCTGTGCTAGCTGTTTTAATAATTATCGCTTATTTCTCTCAGACAAACTCGCATGCATCTGTAAACACAGTTGGTTCTTACATTTATGTGGCGTGGCCCCGAGCAGAGGCGTAGCCAGATTTTTTTTTTTTTAAGGGAAGGGCGGGGGGGGGGGGGGGGGGGGGGCTAGCAAACTTTAATTTTATGGATGTTCGTGCGTGTGTTTGTATGTATGCAAAATTGAAAAATTTCGGGGGCTGGGCTTCGGGGAGTGGGACGTCATCGCGCAACACCGTGTGACAGGCGAAAGAACGCGAGCAGACGATGCAGGGAGCGCGGAAGTGCGTCACTGTTCTTGGTTGCCTCCATGCTTGGTTGCGACTTGTCGTTTTCGGAGTTCTCCAAAACTATGTTATATACTATTTCTTCTGGAGTGGAGGTGGCGCCCCCGTAAGTGAAGCCGGTCGCCGCCATATTGCAAAAGGAAAAACTCGGAAGCAGACGACGGAGTGCGCTCCGTTGCCCCGCCGTCGCAGTTGTCTTTGGGGACGGTGGCATGCTTTTGTAAAGCAGTTAAACATTTTACGAGGCCATGGCGACTTCGTGCGTCGCTTATGGCTGCACAAATCGCAATAAGAAGACGCCTGGGATCACTTTTCACGTGTAAGTGTCCTCACTTAGTTCGCTGACGATTGTCTGTTTTTCGTGCATGCTGTTAAACTGGAAACAATTTGAAAGGTGCGCATACATGTAATACATGCGTGCAGTTGTAGCGAAGAAATTTTACGCTTTAAATGTTCGCTGACACGACGTTGTACGTGATTTTTAAGTGTATACACGAAGTGGGTGCAGTCTAGCTGGACGTACCGAGCAATATTGGTACGAGTAGGAAGTCAGAACGCCCTTAGAATTCCGAGCTTTCTGGTGTTTTCTTGCAAGTCAAGACTGACGGCGTGCATGCATATTTATCCGGTGCATGGATATCGAATTTGATGGATGTTTATCGAGGAATTGGCAAACGCAACATTCCATGACGTGATTATCCGTGTTACATGTTTCCAAAGACTGCGC
>NW_023615637.1:0-60001 GCF_013339695.2 Rhipicephalus sanguineus
GCACTACCCGCGAGTAAAAGCTGGCGAGCGCTGGCGAGGAACACGGCTGAAGCAGGTATGAAACAAGTTGGCCATCTCCGTCGCACGGAGGGCGCATGCGATAACATTAGCCCGCGTGCGAAGCCGGCCGTCGATTGATTTTCTCAACCAGAAGGGAAACGCCCCGCCCGTCTTTCGCTGGGCGAAGGAGCATAAAGTGACGCCGGGGTAGGGGGGGGGGGCTGCGTGGCTCGAATAGCAAGTGTGAATATTCACTATTAGGGCGCGGTCGGGAGCGCTGGCGCACACGCCATCTCGGCAGACAGCAAACGGCTCGTATGCCCTTCTACGCACTGTGATCTCACCGCTTCGTGCTGTGACCACTGATACGACAAACTGCACGAAAACCACTTCTCTCACGGAAGCGGCCGCATTCCAATACACCAGCGTTTTGTAGGGTTACGCGAGATCGGATGAAAAAGTTAGCCGCTAGCCATAGTTCGTGTAACATTACGACATGTTGATATCGCATTTACAGCTTCACTTTTTCGTTGAAACAGATTTATTTTCGAAATTCGAGGCACAAGTTTCTCTCCCCACCAACTCTAGAACCAAGAGGTCGAAACACCGGCGCACGGGTCTATCAGCTAATAGCACGCCGGCTCACAGTTCCCGGCTTTAATTAAGCGCCACCGCGAGTTTTCCGAGACGCCTCAAAGCAGGACCATGGAGGAGGCAGGAAAGAAACTGCGTGCCAAGCATTCCGCTCGGTCAAAAAATAAATGAATAGATAAGAAGAGCATGCAAGGGGTGGAGGGGCGTTGAACTCGCCTGGTGCGAGAGATCCTCTGGCTGCAGTTTTCCCCGAGAATGACGCTGAAGATGACAAATTAGGCTGGACGGGCGGCCTTTTGTTTTATCCCCTAATGGCAGTGCGCCGACGACCACGCTGTCCATTGTTCCTGCTCGGGAGGCCGCGCTGCTGGCAAAAATCTGAGCGCCGCTCTCGTGCACAGCTGCGCGCATGCACGCGCATGCACGCGCAAGAAAGGATCCTTCGCAGGGCGCCGCAGCTTGACCGACGGGCACGACAGCGATGCTCGTGAGGCTACTCCTTATGCGGTATACAATTGTGGAGTTTCGAGTGAGATAAGATAGAAGTGTGATAAGCGCAGAGCAAAACTAGATATTGAAAACGACTCGTGCACGGGTCAAAAGGAATGGACGGCTGGAGCGTCTACCTCAAAAACGCGGACACAGAATGGAGGTTGAGCTCAAGAATACAGGGTAATTGAAAGCATATTTGGAAAGCCAGCGCGAACACGGCGGAGACACAAGACGAGGAGGTCACAGGACGATCGCTGTCTAACAACTGAAGTTTATTGAAACAAAACTTAACACACGAAAAACCAACACCGTGCGTGCGCAGGATCTTAGGTCACGTGAAATAAATTACTAAGCGTGCGTACCTCCCAATCTAGCAAACAAACGGAAGCTTCGGATGTGCACGCACCATTTCGTTGAAGAACGCTCCCGCAAGTTCACGAGCCCTTTGATGTTTGTGCTTCAGTATAATGACTGTGTGATTGAAAAAAGGGTTACACATGACCTACAATGAGCTGAAAGATGTGATGTCGGCGTCAGTTGCTAGACAGCGCTCGTCCTGTGTCCTCCTCGCCTTGTGTCTCCGTCGTGTTCGCACTGGTTTTTCCAAGTATGCGTCGTTTTAAACTCGCCCAACTCTGTACCTCACTGCAATAGAAAGCATAAACGGGCAACTCGGTGTCATCGAGACAGAACAGGAGAGAAACGGATGCCAAGGGTATACAGTAACGAAAAAGACAATGAAGACGTAAAAATACGACACGAAATCAGAAGGTGAATGCCCGATCTGGCTGGCTGCGCTAGAGCGAAACACAACCATGCAAGCCGTGCGTGTTCCAAATGAACGTATACTACATACATTACCTACAGCCTCAGGGTAGACCCACAGCGGCCTACTGTTCAAAGCACAAGCTTCTAATCCGGCCCATATTGTATACAAACAGATGGCCTGGAAACGCTCTTTCCGCGATGACTTGACTGTCCTGAGCGGGCATCCATTGAGTTCAGGCTTCTCCCATGCAGGACGAGGACGGCATCACGGTGGTGCCAAATCGCTCGCCACCGAACCGGGCAAAACGACGGCCGGCCGCTCATTATGCACGCTGCATGCAAGGACGAGACGCTTAACGCCACAATGCGTGCACACAGCGTGGCCAGCAACTGGCGGTTCTCATGAAGTTAGCTGATCGAGGGTTGCATAACGCTACCGGGCGCATGTTTTCGCTCCTCGGCGGCTCAACACTGACAATTCCGTGAGCACGAGTCGGCTGCTCAGGAACTCACCGTAGTTTGTTGACGGGAAAATCTAACCGTTACTGCAACAGGGTGGCTACTTGGACTGCTTGGTATTGCATTCTAAAAGGAAAATACTTTCTTTGTGTGCAGAAAGTTTGAGAAAAGAAGTCAGATAGGACAGAGCGCACACTTACAACTAGTTTATTGCTCAGATGGCGCGAAGATCGAACATACATGTTCGCGCCATCTGAGCAATAAACTAGTTGTGTGCGCTCTGTCCTATCTGACTTCTTTTCTCAAACGTTCTGCGCACAACGAAAGTATTTTCCTTTTAGAAAACTAACCGTAACGCCACTTCAACCCCCAAGTTACAACCTCACGCACGGACTGACTGAAGCGCGACTGGCCGAAGCCCTCGAGACCCCAGCGTAGCTGATCAGAAAAAAAGAAAAGAAAGCGGGATGCACAGCGCATCTGGTGTTCCGGGCTCATGCGAGCCAACGTGCCCAGCAGCAGAGCGTAGCCCGAGGTGCTCTGCATGACAAGGACTGGCTCACTATGCGCGATAAGCGATCACACTGCCGAGTATGCTAAAACAGCAGTGGCCGCGTTCTCCATTCGGGAATGCTACACCGGACACATTTCCACCACATTTTTGAACAGGCCATTTCTCCGTTTGGTCCACGGCTACGCGTCCTGCCCGACCGCCTCAAAAAGCCAACACTGCGAATCTTGACAGTCACCAGCGTGCATCTGCGAGGAGACGTCGATGCATTCGACGGCTTGCACCCTCGTGGGTGAACGCTTCGAACGCTGTTGGGACATTGGGCGTGTCAGCTGGCGAGACCCGCCAGCAAACAATGAGAGCCAGGCAACGACCTGGCCCACGGACGGCCCGTGCACTTCGCGCCGTTATTTACGGGCGACGCCAATGGGCAGTAAACATCGCGGCGCAAAATCAAAACGCCCGTCCGCTGGCGGTCGCTGCCAGCAGCATCCGGTGCATAAACAACCATACTTGTGCACCATCGAGCGCTGCACACTCGCACGACGACGCGCGACAGTGAAGACGATTGCGCGCGTTTCTTTTTTTTTTTTTTACGACGTACTGACGCACGCAATATATACTTCACGTCACTGGTTCAGTATATATAATACACGCGAACTATTAAAAGCAGCCGGTTTACCTGTAGCACAGCCGCACGAGAAAACCAATGCACCAGGGCTCAGCCCGCGGTTTCACTCGTCGCGGTGAATGCGTCAATGCGGCGATTTTACTTCGGCTAGCACAAACGATGATCTAAATTTGACAGCCCTTCCCGCACACCCTTCCAGTATTTCAGGATCTAAATATGTTCTGGAAACACGTCAAGCGTATATTTATCTCTCGAAGTAAGAATACAGCAATCTACTGCCACCACAATTCCCGCGTATCTCGTTCTCGCTACAGACTCGTTCATCGTGTAAGAAGCCTTTGTCTAACGGTACTTTACTTTCGCCTCACAACCCATCGATACCCCACGAACACTACTTGATTATTCCACGGCGTTCTACGGATGCCTCTTGACTATGCATTCGTGAACAAGCGAGCGGACTTTTGCAAGATACTAGTATCCCGTACATCAGGGGCGTAGCCAGGGGGGGGGGGTTCAACCCCCCCCCCCCGAAATTTTTCAGTTTTGCTTGCGTATATAGGCACGCACACATACAAACGCACGCACGAACATACATAAAATATGGTTGACCCCCCCCCCCCCCCCCCGAAAAAAATTTCTGGCTACGCCCCTGCCGGACATGGTTTAACGAGAATACGTTCCCATCCTCTGTGCGCTGCATCCTGCAGTGACAATGTTAGAACGGGTGACGAAAAGGAAAATACGTCCTGCAACAAAACGGTATGCAAATACAAAGTACTTTCGTATCCCTGTCACACCCGCGAACTCCTTTTGACTTTTTTCGTCATATACATAGAGGGAGCCAAGACGGCTATTTCGTTGGGACATTCACGCCACAGTGAGAGTAGACGTCGTTGCTCATGCGTTTAATGACGAACTGCCGGAGCGCCATGACTGTAACTTTACACATTCGCAGCGCTATGACTGTGACTTCACACATTCGCACACGATTCTTCCGATGAATGCACACCGGGCACAGCACTGCTACCGTGCACGGCACCGCCGCCGCGCAACGACGATCGCGTTACGCTGGGGGCATTCGCTGGTCGCGGCCTTGGTGGCATTGTATGCACAGCCTCTATGCGTTCTCTGTATGCGCACCGACGGCCTCCGCAGTGAAGCAGTGATGCATACAAACGTCTGTATCCGCAGCACTGGACACCTCGCTTTCAGAGCGCATGGTAAAAGACACGGCAGCATCTATCAACAAATAAAAGAGGGGGGGGGGGGAGAGAAGTGCTGGAGGATTGCACGCTCGATGGCATCGAGATGTCCCTCCGCTGAAGCAGTTTCTCTCCTTCCAAATGTACTGCCGCTGAGAATGAAGTAAGTTCCACACTTCCCACTCCCAATGACCGCGATACCATTGATGAAGGCGTGCACATGCTCAGGTGCACGAGGTAATTTAGAGTCGTCTCTCATATCACACCATTCTATATCACAACGAGAATTCATATCGCTCTCGCTTAGTCATTAATGTGTGTATATAAACCGACTCGAGTCCTACGAAATAACCTCAATTTACGTTGCTGCAGTAGTAGTACATGCAGCTCGTCCCGGTATGTACAGCTAAATGGGCTACATCATGCGGCTCGTTTCTCCATGAACGGCGTGCGCAGCAGGAGTCTCCCTTACAGCGCGGCTCTAACGAGGCTGTCACGCACGTCAATGGTTTTTAGTCACGGGGCGTGCCTCAACGGCAAAGTCACTCGTGTGGCGGAAGGAAGGACGACGGCTGATGCGAGAGCCCAAACGCGAGCGCGTAACGAACGACGCGTGCAAACCAACGTAGCCGAGCTAGTGAACCGACGCACTCTGCACTGTACACGTCGGCCAAAACAGCGGCATTCCGAGTGCGCTGGCGACAATACTCCTCTGTAATGTCCTCCAGCTTATTTCACGCAACGAGTTACGAGCAGGTATCCACTTTAGATAAATATCACTAACGTTATCACAACGGCTACATTGACATGTCTTTCTGCAAGTCACTATGCTAGCGCAGATATATAAAAAAAAAAACATTCCGTGCTTGTTAAATTTTTCGCTAGAGAGTTGCATTATCGTTCGAATGGCGAGGATTCACGATTGCAGATTGTTGGCAGCTTGAGGATGGCTGTGCGTTGGCGCGCACAGTGCAGCCGAGACCGTATACGTGCGTCTCTGGCGAGACGAAACCCAGCGGCGGCCACACGCCATGCGCCGATGCCGGTGCGACATCGTATACCTCCACTGATCTCCCACTTTGAGTTACTGCAGCGTCGTATATATGAGTTGTTGTAAACATGCCAGTTTTTATCTTAGTGCTGTTGTGTCCTCGTTGCGCTGGCCACAAGAGCGCAGCTCGAGCTTGGCCGATTGCAAGCGCGCTGGGTGCAGCGAGAAAGTAAACGTGCGTTTCTGGCGAAACTGGAAGTGTCAATTACGAGGCTGTGCTGCCGTGTACCGAATCTTCCAACACGGGTCTGGTCAGGCACCTTCTCCACCGTGCGCATTCTGTGGTGAGCTAGAAACTATCGATCATTTCTTTTTGACCTGCAGGCGATTTCCTACAGCACAAGGAACCCTGTTAGAAACGCCTTTACGTGATAGTGGAATGAATTTATCTGCGCCTGTGATTTTGTCCTTCGGAGCCTCTATTTCTGGGTTCTCCAGTGCGAAGGTTTGCGTGGCTCTGCGGAATTACCTCAATGAAACCAATCAGTTAACTAGCTAATATATATATTATTATTCTTGTGTGTCGACACATGCACGTATTTTTAAAAATTTGGGTATTGATTTATTTTATTATCTAGTACTAACACAAAAAAAAACTTTCTTTTTATTTTTTTTATATACATTTCATCGAGCACCGAAATTTCATATAAAATTTGTAATTTTGTAACCTCCCTTATTCTAAAGTACTGTAACGTCCTTTAAAACCATTCAATTCTCGGCCAATCCCACACAGTGGGTGTGAGCCACAGTTGAAGGTGAACAAGAAACGAGAGGCACCTGTCAGCGAACACTTCGTACGCTCGTTCACGCATACGGCGACGATGACCTCTCGCTGATGGCACTCACCCACAAAGGGGGATGGGCAAAGAACCGGGCACGCATATTTACTCCAGATGAAGGCCACGTCGTTGTTGTTTTTCGCCTATTAACTGTGGCTCACACCCACTGTGGGATATCGGCCAAGAATGGAGTCGTTTTTATGAATCGTTATAAAGCGTAAGAATATGGTAGTTTAGAGAATAGAGCTATCACAAAATTTTATATGGAATTTTGGCGCTCGTGAAATGTATATTAAAAAAACAGTTTTTTCCCACATATATTAGTATTAGATAATAAAATAAACAAATGCCTCAATTTTTATTCCGACGCGCGTATACAGAGAGAGAGAGAGAAGAACAGCGTTTAGTTAACCGGTTGCCTTCATTAAGACAGATCAGCACAGTCACGCAAACCTTCGCATTGTAGAACCCAGAAATGGAGGCTCCGAAAACAAAACGACAGGCACATCCATTCCAATAGCACGTAAAGGTCTTTCTAACAGGGTTTCCCGTGCTGTAGTAAATCGCCTGCAGGTCGTGCTGCCACTACACTACATCGCAAGCTCCATTTTTCTTAACAGCAAATAAATTCTCCGCGAGAAAACAAATAAAAATGAGCTCACAACGAAATACCTTACGTTCTCTTTATCTACGTGGTTTCAGAGGTTACTACTGACGAAATATACAACACGCATTTTCTTTAGCAGTGTAACTTACTTGCCCCGCCACGGTGGTTATGGCGCTCGACTGCTGACCCGAAGGTCGAGGGATCGAATCCCGGCCGCGGCGGCTGCATTTTCGATGGAGGCGAAAATGTTTGAAGCCCGTGTACTTAGATTTAGGTGCACGTTAAAGAACCCCAGGTGGTCGAAACTTCCGGGGCCCTCCACTGCGGCGTCTCTCATAATCATATCGTGGTTTTGGGACGTTAAACCCCAGATATTATTATTATTATTATTATTATTATTATTATTATTATTATTATTATTATTATTATTATTATTATTATTATTATATGTAACATACTCTTTTTTTTATTTTTTTGCTGCATATTTGGAAAAGGAGTGGAGGCTGATTTCACTTGCCGCAGCCCTGGTGGTATGCACATTGCCGACACAGCCGATGCGATTGCGTTTGTTTTCTTTCATTTCGCGTAAGTGATGCGTAAAAAAATATTCCCGCAGATCCCACGCATTGTGGAAACCAAATTCAAACCTAAAGTTTGCGCGCGCGACGCCAGCGCCGGATGCTCCCCATGGTGGGCCGCTGAAAACGTCGAAGGTCGTCGGCTCGCCCGCGGAAGCGACTGCGCGCTGCCTCGCGCGCGTTTTCGGCGGAGCGCGTGCTGCCGGTGATTGCGTTTGCAAGGCCCGTATTCTCAATCGATCGCAAAAGGCGATAGTATCGTGTTTGGTGACGTAGAATCTAATGCGTTCAATAACTGAAGAAACACTTGGCCGTGACGTCATTGTTACACTGGCCGTTGGTGTTACGAATGTCTCACAACACAGGAGTGATAATAATAATAATATCTGGGGTTTAACGTCCCAAAACCACGATATGATTATGAGAGACGCCGTAGTGGAGGGCTCCGGAAATTTAGACCACCTGGGGTTCATTAACGTGCACCTAAATCTAAGTACACGGGCCTCAGACATTTTCGCCCCCATCGAAAATGCAGCCGCCGCGGCCGGGATTCGATCCCGCGACCTGCGGGTCAGCAGTCGAGCGCCATAACCACTAGACCACCGTGGCGGGGCACAACACAGGAGTGAGCGTACCGTATATATACACGAGCGCAGAGCGACCCGAGTGCGGCGTTTTCGAGCGTATGCTGGCTTCATAGAAGTGGCCAGGCTTCGCTGTGGCTCCTTGAAATATAGGACGTGTTGAAAGTGCTTTCAACATTTTTTGTGCAATCGATTAATGCACAGTATATTTAAAAAGTGCAATTTTGTGTGAAATGTACTTTCGTTTAGAGTTTAACACGGCGTACTCGGAGAGCTCGGTTGTAGTGTGTCGCCGCAGCGATATCGCCTCAACATCTCAACATGTTGCCGGCGCGCGGTAAACGCACGGTTCCTATTCCTGGAACGGTCAAACCACGAAAAAACACGTGCTGGCAAATAACGAGTACTGAAAACACCTCAAGGTAATGATCGCTGAAAAGCTTCAGCGTAAAAAAATGCTGCGCACATCCACCGAGGACTGAATACTAGAAGCCACCGTCTACGTCACTGAAATGCTAGACTTCACCACCAACCGTCGGTGATAAGGTGTGTTCGTTTATTCCAGGCATGATCAGGACCGCCGTAGAGCACCGTCACGTCGACGGAAATACTAGATCCCTCACTTTTCCGGTTTTGCTCAATAGCCAATCAGCGCGCACCAAAGGCGATACTTTTGCGATCGTTTGAGAATACGGCCCCAAGTTGCAAAGAAGAATAATAATAATATGTGGGGTTTAACGTCCCAAAACCACGCTATGATTATGAGAGACGCCGTAGTGAAGGGCTCCGGAAATTTCGACCACCTGGGGTTCATTAACGTGCACCTAAATCTAAGTACACGGGTCTCAAACATTTTCGCCTTCATCGAAAATGCAGCCGCCGCGGCCGGGATTCGATCCCGCGACCTTCGGGTCAGCAGTCGAGCGCCATAACCACTAGACCACCGTGGCGGGGCCAAGTTGCAAAGAAAGCCACGTCATTCCACAAGTCGGTACGTACCATTCATATGCCGCGCGGTGCCCCATCAGTCTTGAGATGATTATAAGCACTCAATTGAACTGTGAAACTGCATATTCAAGGGAAATGAACAGACAAAACAAGCGCCAAGCTGTACGCAGATTCAAATCGTCATTTCTCTTGTGCGTCTTATCATTGTCGTATGCAGACCGAGTGGTCCTTGCGCATACAGCAATGAAGTTTAGTCGACTCCTCCTATATCGTCGCGCCCATTCGGTAACTTCAGGCAAGAGCACACTGGAACACCAGCTGATGTGAAAACCCGTTGTGGTACTGCGTGTACCGCGAAATGTTTAACACAGTGATCAGTGATCGCAATTGCGTACCTGCACTGGTGCTCTCCGGTAATACTACTTGCGGTCTGCGAGCCCGTGCGGCAGCCGCGTGATATAACGGGTTCTGTATTGTAGATTCATCACATAAATGCACAAATGGCGATTGTATTTTTTATCATTACTATCTCGATTAGATTATTCCGATAAGCCTTTGAAATTCCTGGTATCACTTATTGTACACACTCCTCACCAATACAAAGACCATTTCAAGTACCTCGCAAAAGCGGGCGCTCAAGCTACTTAACTTTTCCTTTTTATTTCAGACGCGTAAAGAGATCATATTGGTGCAACGGATATTGCAGCAGTCCGTTCTTTCTAGACGCTGACTACTCTGTACAAAGCCATTGTAATTGGTTAAAAAAAAACAAAAAACTCGTCCGCGTTTCTGAGGCAAAGCAGCACAAAATGTTACCATTCGTTCATGTGCTGCTAGCCGAAACAGAGAGAGAGAGAGAGAGAGAGTGAGTGAGTGAGAGAGTGAGAGAGTGAGTGAGTGAGTGAGTGAGTGAGTGTGTGTGTGTGTGTGTGTGTGTGTGTGTGTGTGTGTGTGTGTGTGTGTGTGTGTGTGTGTGTGTGTGTGTGTGTGTGTGTGTGTGTGTGTGTGTGTGTGTGTGTGTGTGTGTGTGTGTGTGTGTGTGTGTGTTGGGTACGCATGTTCGCTTCCACAAATTTTAGCAATGCGGCTTTTATGTTGCTCTGACCGCAGGACCAGGAAAACAGCACACCTCAAACGTGGGGAGAACTGATGTACAAGAACGGAACAGTGAAGCTAGCAAACGCACCTTTCTTGTTTCGCCTTTGTGTATTGGTAACAACTTGATGACGGCTAGTCGGTTCATAATTATAGCAAACAGCGCGACGAGAACAAGGACAACAAAGGAACGAAGCGCTTGTCCTATCGTCTTCCTTCCCTTGCTGTCCTTGTTCTCGTCGTGGTGTTTCATCTTCTACCCTTGCGCAGCTCACCCCAAAAATCGCGAGATGCATCGATGGAGAAACAAAAAGCCGACACAGCCAGCGAACAAAGTTCGAAACTTGCGGCAACAGAGCGCGGTTGATACTCGAACCAGGGTGCTATCGCGGAACGATTCTATTTTTCATTCCAATGCTTTTCGTGCTTTTCGTGCTTGGCCATTGGTCAGAACGACGGTCCGTCCGCGTTATCAACGCGATCAGCCAGCCGCGAGTGGTGGATGATAAGAATAGCATAGAATATGGCATAGAATCGGAAATAGCATCGTTCCGCGATTGCACCCGAGCTCCTCACGTCTCCCTCTTCCGCATTTTGAGATTAAGTTTGCTCGGCATGCCGTCCAATCAATATTCCAGCTGCAGGAGAGAGCAAGTGGCTTCCTTTTTGTTTTTTGGCTGAGCGCGTCGCACGCCGCTCCCGGTTCGAACGCTAACTGCATTCGATTCGCAACATCTTTGAGGACTGGGCGAGCGGCCAAAAAACGGGAAAGGAAGGCGGAAGCAGCAGCGACGCGCTCTCAGCTTCCGCAACATGTCGTCACTTCCCATACCGGCAATTCCCGAATGGCCGCGGCCTGTGCGGTACAGCCATGGGCCCGAATTTCGTAACATATTTTTCAGGCGGCGAGATGATTGAGTGTCCCATCGAAGTGACAAAGGCAACGCCGCGGCCGGGAGATTCTCTCGTGCCTTGGGGTGAACACTGTAGCACACGTTCGCTCTTGGTTCAGTTTCAGAAGGCTCGGTATCAGCACACGCGCTTGGTGAGAAGCCAGCTGTCGCTCTTGAAAATCTGGCTTCTGGCCAATCGTGTAACGGAAAGCGAGCGCACGAAAGACGAAGACCGAACATCTTCCGATTCCGCCCCGAGTGAACACACTCTTAAAAAAAGTTAGTAAATGGTTAGTAAATGCTTGCATATTTACTTGTTTCGAGCGTATTTTACTACCTTCGCAAAACCTGTTTACTAGCCAGCAGTTAGTAAAGGTCGTAAAGTGCTGCCTTCACTAACCAGAAAGTTTACTTGGTGTTTTTAACTAAGTAACTACTAGCCACCCACGTTGCCAGATCGTTCGTAGATGCGCAGTATACTTTGCCGTAATCGTGATGGTCTTTAGAAAAAATTTATACAAATTTTAATTTTATTGATTACCTTGAAATTAAAGTTTCGTGCTACGTGATGGCACGCATGTAAGCAAATATAAGGGCACACAATAATGTGTAGAAAACATCAATTATTCTTCTAAATTTTATGGTTGCTAACCAGTACACGGTGTGCTATCCCAAAGTAGGAGCATAAATAGTCTTCAAGCCGCTGCTAGAGTATAGGTATCGGCTACGTAAAAGTCTTTCATTCTGTGTGTGCGCTTGCGTGTGTTCTCATTCGTGATCAATTCATGCCCCTATGTATGTTGCTGTGATGTGTACTTACCATGGTAATTACATGAAGTAATTAGCGGTCATTAGTTAAAGGGGTGGTGCCACCAAATTAGTGGCTTGCGCGTTCTCTGCTGTAGGCGTTTCCTATAGCTCCAGGAAACATGATGCACGCACCAAGATGCATGTATTCTCGCTAAATAATTTAATATCGCCTTTTGATGTGGACAACTTTCGGTTTCGGTTTCTGGGCGCCGAGGTTGGGCAGTGACGTAGAAGTGTAGGAGGCGTGGTCACGTGACCACACAAGGCTGTGACGCACATAGCCAGGAAGCGATCGAAACTCGGCGAGTGATGCAGCAACCGATGCTTTGCCGGTACTATAGTGAACTAGAATGTATTCTAGTTCACTACAGCCGGTATGTACGTTGCGGAGGTGGCGGAGGTCCGGAGGCCACTCACGTTAATACAGCAGATTTGGTGTGACGTCACTACAACTTTCTTTGCCTATCCTACAGATCTACGTCAGTGTTGGCGCGCTCGCGATGGGTTTCGATCGGGAGAATGGGCATTTAGGTACACTTAGGCAGTGAATTAAAATATATTCTAAACGTTTGCTGTGTCCGAGCCTTCGTGTTGAATGTCCTTGCATACAGAGGAAACCAACAACAGGCTTGTATTAGCCTCGAAATTTGATGGCACCCCCCTTTACTGTACGAGGACAATGCCACTTCGTTTTCTTTAATCCTTTAGGTACTTTTGTAATAGAATCATCTTGATATGGCAATGCACACGCACATATAAACAAAATAGGCGTAAACCCGGTTTACGCATATTTTACGCCAATTAGAGTCTAATTTGCTCAATGTAGTAGAGTTAATACGGTTAGTAAGTTGCTAGCGCGGTTACTAACAACTTAGTAATGGACTAGCCATTCGAGCTAGCACTATTCACTAACTAGGTAGCATTTTACTACCTTCACTTACTAAGAGGCTAGTGTATTTTGTAACAAGTAAACTGTTAGTATTTAGTTAGTGAATATGCCGACCTTTTTTTCTAAGAGTGAAGGCCAAAAGAATGGAGAACGGCATGGAATGTATAGAAAACGTCACAGATCGCCACAATTTGTGACGTCATCGTGACGTCACGCGAGGTAACTTCACATGATGACGTCACCACATGACATCGTAACATGGTCAAAGGTGGTCCGATCACGGAGGCAATACAAAACCAGGTTAGGTGCCTACGATTGTGAAGGCAGTGCAAAACCACGTTAGGTGCAGAAAGCTTTAGAAGGGTGGCGGGGCAGGATCAATACACCGGCTAAGAAATAGAAGATGGTTTTTCGCCTTCGAGTCATCTTAAGCGAGAGAGAGAGAGAGAGATAAGATTCTTTAATGAAATGCCCGGAGAGGTTAGCCTGGTTTGTCGCCTGGCTTGCTACTCCAGGTGTCGGGTGATTATGGTATATACAATGATCACATATACACCATATACACACAAATAGTACATACAGTCACAAACACACATATATACATAAGAAGAGTCCTTCACAGGCTTTGGTTAAGCTGAGTGTTCCTCAAAAACGCCAACAGCGCTTTTGTGCTGCGCATCGCACAACTGTTGTCTTGCCACGGGCCGAGAAGGTGCCGCAGCTCCAAGCTCGTGCCGCGTTGCAAATGAAGTGCCTCCTTCAGACGCAGAACGACGCAGAACGACAGATCTTAAGCGAGTGCATAAGGGACCCTGTGGTTTTTCTATACAGGCGTTCCGAAATCTTGCGCTGGACTCTTGTGCAGTCAGGTACCTGTCGTCTTCGCACACGACGTAGACGTCGAGGAAAAAAAGACGTCGGGTCCACTTGTGTATTTGACACGTCTTGCCGTTGTTCCTGACAAAATTCCGCTGGGACGCGCCTTTTTTTTAAAAGTTCGTCACGTGAACTTTCGGACTGACAAAACAGAACGGCGGTATTTCCTACGCGCCCGGCACGCTCAGTTTCGATATCACATGGATCAGGGTCTTGAATTTCGGTGATTAATACCTCCAGATGTATACGTGTGTTTTGGGGGATTTCTAAAAATGTCCTACACTGTGACGCGTTACATCTCAAACTAGTAATTAAAGTTAAGTAGCGAGTTTTTGCTAACTGCTCATTTCAATGTAACTTGAGGTGCGGCAAGGTATTTCCGCCTCGACGTAAGAGTTCGTGTACGATGACGACAGGCGGCTTACTATCGTAGCATTTTTAATAAGAAATCTGTATTGTGCAAAAAAGAAAACGACCGGTACAGGCACTATGGGCAAGATGACCGGGTTCCCAGCCATCAGACTTGGCAGGTGTCTTCGCTGTCAACTGATGGAAAACGAGCGGCGCAAAAACACATTCGCGGCACGTTTGTGCAGGGCATTTCAAGCGCGTGATAAACGGAGCGGCCGTTCATATCAATTTACACTCGCACAAAGGGCGCTAAAATATGCGCATAACCAACAGCTGCAGCTCGCGGCTGCGTACAGTTGAAAAACTCATTTCTACGGACTGGTGGTGCCGACGTGGATGCGGCCCGCCTCGGCCTAAAAAACCGAGCTTCAGGACTGTTTATAATAAAGTTATTCAATCAATCAATCGGCACAGCCCACACACAGTCACACGCACCACACCGTTGTCGCAAGAGGAGCGGTTTTCTTCTTTCTTTCTTTTTTTTCCTGGGGCGTTGTTTTAATAAAGAAAAAAACAACCTTCCAGGAGGATCGGTGCACGCGAGTCGCCGCAGCAGAAGCTCTTAAAGGGGCCCCGATTCTTCCAAGCACACGGGTGTTCTTGCGTTTCGCCCTCATCGAAATGAGGCAGCCGCGGGAATCGAGGCTCTACGCCTTCGTGCTAAGCAGACACAGACGTTGTCCGTAATTGTATTCCATTATTTTCCACAGCACGCCTCCAAAAGTGTGCGTACGCCTCAGTCCTTACAAACAGTCGGGAACAACGCGTTGTGTTGTCGTTTAACAGACACGAATAACTTGACCACATCTTACTGCCGCGTGTAGTTCAGGGCAGAAATGATTGCTACCGCAAATGTTTGACAACACCGCCGACGGATCCTTGTTGGCCACGCTTGGTTATTGGAGCATAAGCACAGCGTAGCCATTCGGTAAAAATAAATTAATTGCCAACACTTACTTTGATCCAGAACTTTCTAGCTGAGACCATAAAAGAGTTCGTGACGCCCCCCACGGAACAAATTCCTGCAATTATTTTAATAAACATACTGTGAGATGCAAGACATGCCCAACGACATGGAATGCCCAAAATCTGCCATGACCGGCGAGACGGAATGTCCAACCGAGACGGGAGAGTACCAGCTGTAAGCACTAGGATGCAAAGGGGCAACCACAGCTGGAACCCGGGCAGGTTGTTGGGTTCGGGATCGCCGCCATAGCTCAAGCTTCGATCTGGTTCATTATTCGGTGCCATTTAGATCCTGCGCCGCCCGCTTTAATACAACCTCCGGTGCTCTCCTCATCCACGTCTCCGTTTGCCTCTTCCCTCCTCAGTTGTCAACGTTTTTTTTTCGACTGCAACGGGGTGTGAGTAGCATTGAATACTCAGATGAACGCAAAGGGAATGATAAAAATTGGTGCACCGAACCTTGGGTTATTGGTCGCCAAAGTTCGAAACCCGAGCAGACGACTAGAAAAGACGTTACCTTTTGTATTTCATTCTGCCAGCGACGTCACTCGCTGCTTCCAATCACCGCGCCTCTTATAGGGATATATACCGAAAGTATTCATTCTAAAAAGACAGGGCGTGCAAACACGGACACAAGACAGAAGTCAGGACACCACTTTCTTTCTTGTGACACTTCTTTCTTGTGTCCGTGTTTGCACGCCCTGTCTTTTTAGAATGAATACTTACCAACTAGCTCAGCTCTCTGTTATTCTGAGCTTCGTACCGAAAGTCTCGCCTCACCATAGTGTCATGTTGCAATGTTTTCAAAATATAAAAACCGAAATAATTTTGTATCTGGTACAGTACAAAGAATGTGTATATACTGCATGGCCTATAGCTACGAACACGAAAGCATATGCACGGCGGGATACATAGCGAAGGCCACAGCGGAGAGCTCTGTGTTAACCTCGGGGTGCTTGACCGTACGCTCACAATCTATATACGCAGGCTGTTTTTCATTGTTCTTTACGTTTCGCCTCCATCTAAATGTAGCCGCTCCGGCCAGGCATCAAATCCGAACCCTTCCGTGCTCAGCATGCGCAGCATCACAGCCGCTAAGCCACCGCATAGAAATATTACCGACGAATGCGAATTGTGAGAGCGCGTTTTCATTTGGCGATATATTGAGACGAGAGGCATGCATGTACGTACAGTTACACCCAATTCTCTATTTTCGTTTTCTTAATTTCTTTCTCTCTCTTTCGTTTATAGTTTTTTACCTATTTTATGTTTCGGCAACGCCACCTGCATTGACATGCAACTCTTTTTTTTTTTACTTTGTTCCTTTATTGTTTATTTACCTTATCTTCCTTAATTCATGTTTCGGCGGCACGGACTGCAGGACAAAAGAAGAGCGACGCGTGGCTCGAGGCGCGCGAGCCAAGAATAAGAGCTATATATATATATATATATATATATATATATATATATATATATATATATATATATATATATATATATATATATATATATATATATATATATATATATATATATATATATATAAAAGGCTGATTCCTGGTTGTTCAAGCAGTGCCTCGGTTACATCAGTCTTCATGAAAATTCGGCCGGGCTTCGATCCTGCGACCTTCGGGTCAGCGATCGAGCGCCATTAACCACTATAGAACGCGCGAGCCAGGAGATGTTTCACTGCGCTCGTTCGTTCGGCGAGTGACAACACGGGAGGACTACGCTCAAACCAGGAACGGGCGCCTCTAAAGAGCCGCGCTCTAATATTGCTGCGAATCAATTAACATGGCAAGCACAACAGGAGAGCCCCACTGAAGGACTCCGACAAAACTCGCAGGGTCCCTCTTATGGATTCGACTCGAAGGCGAAAGCCGCCACATTCTTTTTCTTCTCAGTCAACGTATCGATCCTACCCCGTCCCCCCCTGCGAAAGCTTTCTGCACCTAACGCAGTTCTGCACTGCCTCCAGGATCGGAGGCATTGCAACCTCTCTGCGCCTCGTCTGTTTTTGCACTGCCTCCGTGATCAGCCCGCCTTTGACCAAGCGACGATGTCATGTGATGACGTCACGAAAGTTTGGCGATATGTGGCGTAATGATGACGTCATAAGGTGGCGTCATCACGTGGTCATTTTCTTTCCATCACTCGCGTTGACACCAATGTCGACGGTCAATTTTCGGGCTTCGTGAGGCATCTAAGGCTTTCGCCTTAATAGGTAGGCATTACATCCCTACTGCAAAACCCAGCGCCACTGGGTACCAGCGTCCAGTGCCATGCCTGATTATGGGCCCAGCGTCGCGCTGGATACTGGGCCGCTGGAGCGGCGTTTTACTGGGAGGCGCTGGGTACTCAAGTGCAAAACGGCTCTAGAGCGTAAAAACGGCGGTGCTTACGTGCCCTACATAAATATATTACTAAAGAAAGTCATATAGCCCTATTGCAAAACCCAGCGCCACTGGGTACCAGCGTCCAGTGCCATGCCTGATTATGGGCCCAGCGTCGCGCTGGATACTGGGCCGCTGGAGCGGCGTTTTACTGGGAGGCGCTGGGTACTCGAGCGCAAAACGGCTCTACAGCGTTAAAACGGCGGTCCCTACGTTCCCTGCATAAATATATTAGTAAAGAAAATCATATAGAAAGCATCAGTGCAATAAAAAAAGAAAAAAAAAGCCGTATGAAAAAAAAAAAAAAAGCTCCACAACGAGGATTCGAACTCGCCACCTCTGAATCTCCAAGCGAGTACTCTACCGACTGCGCCCAACGCCACCTAGACAAACTTCGTCAAGGCCGGGAAGCTAAACTCCATTTCTCGCATGACGTCAGAGGTAGTGGGCTGACTTTTTTCAGTGGGCCGCTCTTGCTCGGCGGACGCTAGCACCCATGCATCATGCGACGCTGGTTGCGTTGTGCGCGGTGCTTGGTGGCGGATCATCGCCTACGCCCGCGTTCGGCGGCGCGTTTGCATCGGCGTTTTGGTCACTTCAGCATTACTAGTTTTCGAAGCTGGACGTGTATCGGATGTCTCACGCGCTGGCTGCCATCCGATGCCGAGTTAAGTTGAAAGCAGTGCGAGAAACGCTAATGCTGCGTTGCTTTGAGTGCCGTCGGTTCCTTCGAAGCTGTGATGTGTGCTGCTTGTGTTTGTGCGCGTGTTGGTCGTTGAGTGACTAGGCTGTGATGCCAGGGAAGTGTTGTGTTCTACATTGTTGTGGCAACTACGACTCGAGGCCCAAGGCACACGTATTTGGATTTCCAACCGATGAAGACACGCGGAAGGCATGGATACGTGTTAACCCAAAGGATAATTTCAGCCCGACAAAGCATTCAAAGGTAAATACACACCTTCTCTTTTGATTTTCGTGTATTCCCTTTCATGTAGTATGATGGTATTACGTTTCGTTTTTGTCACGTGCGTGCGTTTCGCAGTATCTTAGGGTGAACTGCAGAAACGCGAATGGTAAAGTTGTCTCTCTTGTCACTTGCAGGTGTACGAAAAACACTTCAGTCCGGACGATATTCTACGAGAAGTTTGCAATAAACAAGGCACAAAAGCGGAACGAGATGTGTATGCTTATTTATGTACTTTGAAGCATGCGTTGTTTTTCATTATTAGAAGATTTGGCACGCAAATAATGGGGGTTCCAATCCAATATAAAAGTCGCCACATGTCACGCACTGTGGGAGTTGATGTAATGCGTAGCAGTCAGCAAGGATCTGCATATATCGCATTATTTGTCTGTGAGGCAAATGAAGGCCTTCGTGTCATAACAACGGGTTCACTATTGAATGTTTGTCGTGCATTCATGCATGTACATTTCGTTAAATACCATGCTATAGAACTTACATTCTCGTGTATGCAATACATGGCTGCTCATTTATATTCGTCACGCACTTATTTCACGTCCACCGCTTTTGGTATAAATCCGGTTAGCGAAACAGCCGGAAGTTTACTTTGACAATGTCATATAATTCACGCCTTAATTGACAAACATGTCATGATTTGCATGCTAAGACCTGTCACTTATGATGATCCTCATACAGCCACGTCACGGCATGCCAGTTTTGATACACATCTTGCTAGCCAAACGGTTACGAGCCCACCATGAGCGTGGCATGCAAGTCATGCCGCACGTGGCATGAATTTCATGATTTTTACGTTACAACCTGTCATTTATGTTCGTCATACAACCATGTAACGCTATGCCAATTTTAGTTTACATACATTTAATGAAACGGCAGTGAGCGCTCCAAGAGTGTGTCATGTAAATCAAGGCTTACATGACATGCATGTCATAATTTACATGTTACAGCCTATGAGTCCTGTTTGCAATACACTCCTGTTCCGCCATACCGATTTCGGTGTATATTAAATGAACTAAACGTCCGCTAAAGCACGCATACCGTAGCTCACGCAGGTCGAGCATCAGCCCACTAGTGACACGTCACTCGAACAGCTTCCAGGCCTTGACGAAGTTTGTCTAGGTGGCGTTGCTGCGCCACGCTGAAACGTGTCAGCGTCGCTGTAAAAGGGCTAGTCAATACAGTAAGGCAGCGTTTTCGTTTCATATTTCGGTGTCGCGTATTCAAGGAAGACGCGATCTTCCTTTGCAAATCACGCTTGCTTCTTTATTAGACACAAACAAACGGTGGCCGGCAACGAATGAAATGCCCAAAATGGGAAGAGCGCTAGATTTCTTTCAGAATTCCCGTTTTAACTCCGAAAAATATCAAATGGATCGAGGAGCAGGGTACAGCTTGACGGCTGTTACTGCCGATTTTTAACAGCCGTTTCTCGCCCTTGCTAATGATGAAATGTACAGAAGTTTTATGATGACTCGTTCGATAAACAAGCGCCTACATGAATTCATCCTGAGTAGTTTTCTCGCGCGAGCGACGATATTACTGCGGGGTGAGCGTGTCTGCATTCTGACTTGCAGTTCTAGCGATACCTACAACTATAAAACCGCTCAGCAAAAACAAATACACTTAGTTGAAAAAAGATGCCTGTGTGTTAGTTCACTAACGCGTACCAGTTGACAGGTGTGTGTTCTGACGTATGAGTCAGAGAAGTACCGGCGGTACCGGCGAGTGTGGCCGGCTGCTTTCGGTGAGCCTACGTCATCGATGGTCATCGCTCCTTGTGCGAACACCGTACACAAGAAAAAATGGTTAATTTAGGTTAACGAATGTCCAGACTATACCTTACAGTAAATCTTACACGTTGGAATTGCGTGTACTTAAACCAAGAGCGCCGGTGGCATGCAGACGGACTCGGCCGGTACGCTAGGCCTAACGCTCGCTGGGAGACGCACTGGGTAGGACCGATCTCGGCGCAGATGAGTTGCGATGGTTGAAGTTTCTGCATTTTAGCCTCGAAACCTTTTTAACTGATACCTAACGTATAGCTGAAGTAAGTGGAAGTGCAAGAATTGCCCGAGATGCGTTTCTGGTGTGGCGATATCGAACGACGGCTGTTTTTCTGGCCTCCGTTGGGAGGGATCGCGAAGCCAGAGCTCATTTTCTTCTTGCCAACCGCACGGCGATGTAACGGTTTGCTCTGTATGTTCAGATCAACGCCTCCAGACTTAGAAACATTACAATATGAAGTCATAACCGCAACACATCACGGATGCAAAACTGATTATATGATCGGCATGCACAAATTGTGTATTCATTGCTGCTACGTGCTCCGCAAAAATTAACGACGTTATTGGCACTGTATGAATAAAAAGAAAGCGTGGTAGAAAGCAAAATGATCAGTGTTGACTGCTTTGGTTTATTGACATATTTTTCTTCATATTCGACAGGGAAACATTAAAAGTGATCGTGATTCCACTTATCACGTATATCATGAAAATAGTGCGCATCTCCTCGTCTTTCTCTGCCAAGCTAGAATTTGTGACACATGTTTGAGACCCGCTAGGATAGCATCTATCGGTGCCATCGAATCAGACGTTCGACATTCAACGATACCAAAGCATTCTGCCGCGCACGATACTGAAAGCAGCGAGCGGCACTGGCAGAACAGTGCAGGCTCCAGTATGTGCCAGCGCACGCCAGTGAGAATTCCAGCGTCTCCAGCGCTTCCCAGTGAGCGCCAGCGTCACAGCGGCAAAGCCAGTGGCTCTACCAGTGCGACCCAGCTCTTTCCCAGTGCTTTCACCAGAGTCCCAGTGAATTCAAGCGTATACCAGTGTTCCCAGCGCGGTCCAGCGCCAGAAAACGTACTGGTATCACGCTGGAAGTACTGGAACGGCGCTGGTTTTTGCAATAGGGTTGTGTGAACATTCAGAATGGGCACTAGAAAAATGCCGGACACGATCGTTTATTTCCATTTAACTTCAGAGATAAAGCGAAATCTTAAGCTACATCATGGCGAAAGCCACACAAACTTCACTAACTGAAGATTGCTTAAAAAACATCATTAGACATGCGTGCCATATTGTGGCGTTCCACAGAAAAATGCCAGGCCAACAGGTGGCAAACGTGTGTTCCTCATTCGAGGAACTGAAAGAGAAAGGCAAATCAATTTTCTAGAGTGAATAAAAAACGCAGCAAACAACCACACAGACTCAAGGGCTTCCAATGAAAGCGTATGGCTTCTTCATGGCGGAACGTGAAAACACAGTGCTAAACTCAGCATTGCTTTTGCGCTGAAGGCGTGCATCGTAGTCAGTAAGTACTTGAACTCATAATTTCTAGTTCGCAACCGCATGCCATAGTCGACACAGAAACCTAACTTCATTAGGGCCTGCAATATGGCGAAGTGATTCTCTCTGCCTTTTGGGTGATACGCCGAGACTGGTGATCAAGCCTAACCTGAAATCCACAACTCTGGAGAGCTTACGAAGCCATAAAATTGGCTGGTTTAAATTGGCCTTTTTTTTAAAGGACAACGCTTTTAGTTAATGTTTACCGACCACCGAAGGCTTCGACCGGTTTGTCGACTTCATGCAGGTTGAGATTAACCACCATACGTATTATTTTCTTCCGTGACCATCTCAAGTGACTTCAACCTGCAGTTATCTATCGGAATAATATTTCTCAAAACAGAAAAAAAGCCAGTGAATCACTACTACGCACCATGAATGACGTATGGGGATACAGGATGACGCACACAAAGTAAAGGCTTCCCTTGCTTAAGACTGCTGGTCGTTCCATAGCTTGCATAGGAGCGCTAGGGGCGTAAGAGGGAACCGTAGTTGGGGACATATGCTTTCGTTCTAGTCCATTTTCCAAAGACAACGTATTTTGTATCGGCGAAAGGTACAGACTTTCCAAGCAATAAATTAGTCGTGATGAAAACGTGCTTGTAGTAGCCAATACCGAGGTTAGGAACAGTTGTTGAGCGTGGATTATCTCCCGAGTCGGCTATCATCAATAGGAGAAAAAGGAACGACGGCTCGGCCACGCGAACAACAAGCGGCCGGCCCGATGGCGGTAAAAAATCCCGGTCAAGGGTTTTCGCGACTTGCCTCATCTACCCCGACGTCTCTACTGCGAACACAGCACAAATGACGTTCTGTAGACGGCGCCAACTGGACAACGGGAACCGGAAGCACAGCGCCCGAAAATTGAGGAGGCGCTTCTATCACCAGCACACAGATATCAGTCAGCGCTCGCGTCAGCAATGGCGTACACAGGTCAATTAGGTCACGTGCTGCAATCTTGCTTGTGTTCCTAAACAAGCAAAAACGCATACAAGAGGGGTCGACGTGTTTAAACAGCGATGCTTTTGAAATCCTCCAAACGCTTCGCGAGCGCACATTTGTAAGACCGCATAGCCCGCCGGAGGTAGGAGAAGGTGAACGGCGCGCGGATGCTCACTCCCGCAACCTTCTTCTTTAACGTGTGTTCATTTTTCATTTTGTCTGCATCAGGCCATTCGCTCTTTCTCTTCTAATCTCTCCAGCTGGTCGCCTCCTACGCTTCACATCTTCTCCCGCGCCATTCGTATAGTGTCTTCTTATTTACCTGTGCATTATTTGGCAGATGGAGGCCATTTGTGGGCTTAAAGCAAAAAGGCGAACGTTTCACTGAGCACCTCCTTTCTTTTTTCACTACCAGCCACATGCGCCCGATCCCGCCATGCACCACCCTGTCTCTCTCCTATCGGAAAAACATAGCGTTTCCAGTGCCTCCCAGTGTCCTTGAGCGCAATGGTTGGCACTGGAAACGCTGTACATTGGGTCCCTGTGTACTACAGCGCGCTTGGAGGCACTGGGACAGACTGTACAGCGTGGCCAGTGCCGCCCAGTGCGCTGAAAGACGCTGGGAATACTGTACAGTGTGGCCCAGTGTCTTACAGGGCACTGGAAGACACTGGCCACATTGTACAGTGTCTGCCCGCGCACTGGGAATACTGGCGGCAAACAGGAAAAAAAAAACTGGGCGCGCTGGTTGGAGTTGCGTAAGATTTGATATTGGATGGCGAGAAGTCGAAAGAAAAACTTATCGCATATTTTCAAAATATTATTCTATTGTGCGTCCTACACATATGTAGCTTTAGTTTTAGTTAAGCGACGGACGCAGGTATACGCTAAATCATCTGTCAAGCGCGCGTGCGTGTGCTTTCTCTGAAGTGTGTGATCGAGTATCGTGAATGTAGTTCATATAACTGCATCGAAAGAACTTATCATTCGCAACACAATATGACATTAGTATTAGTCTGATAATCAAAATCAACCTACTCTACCAGTCAGTCCTGCCGTATGGGCTCGTACCGCTGAAAGCCGCACGTCACCGGCGACAGTGACCCAATGGAACGCCCAATCTCGGCGTTCGTAGCTTCCGATTTGTGTAGTCGAAGGTGCAAATACGGCCTTGCTTGATTCACGTATGATGAAACTACATTTGAACGGTTATTAGATTCTTCGTAAATAAATATCCACGTTCTTCATAGCGATCGAGGTGCACGGAGTGCAGTTTAAAGCCTATTGGTCGGCCCGGCTAGAGTGAACTACTGAGGCTCTGTAGTACGCGGAAGATAAACAAAAATGACAGACAAAATGTCCAAAGGCGCGCCGAAAACTAAAGCGTTCAGTGTGCAGTTCAGACGCACATTGTTTTCTACAAAGGTATGAATAACTGCTTAGAGAGTCAGTGCGATCGCCGCAACACATCTGCGGTTACGCTAATATTTTTTTGCTGCAAAACGTGCCAGATAGACGTTCTGATCCTAGGCAGCACATAACAAAGAAATGAACTATCTTCTGTTAGCTTGCTGCGAGCATGAAGAGACTGAAATCTGCGTTTCTAAACGAGAAAAAAAGAAAATATTGGCTCCCAGACGTAGTTAATAAATGCAGAAAAAAGAGACCGATTCTCGTCTTCCAGATGTGGCGTAGCGGTAACGTGTCCGACTTAAGCTGTACGGCTCGTCGAGGTGGTAGGCTCGAATCGGGCTCGCTCGTTCTTTTTTTTTGCTTTTTTGTCGCAGTGCTCGAGTTTCAGCCTTAATTAGGTTGTGGGAATGACCACAAAGAAAAAAAAAAGCAGCGGAAAACACAGGACAGAGCGAAAAGAAGTCGATGGGACGCTATGTCCTGTGTTTTCCGCTGGTTTTATCCTCTATGACAATGTACCAACTAGGCCAGTCCAACGCCTTGGTATCGCATGAGCACAGTTTTTAAAACAATTTAAAAGCCCGATTTCGGCCTGTAACGGGTGTCGCAGTGTGCAGCGCACCTGCGTCCAGCGTGCCTCGTGCAGCGTGCCTCGGGCAGCGTGCCAGCGTCCCAGCACCCAGCGCCACGCTGGTCCAATAATCATGTATGGAACTGGGACAGTGCCACTGGGTTTTTCGATAGAGTCGTCCTTTTCTACTCTCCTCCGTCGGCTAACTTTCGCACCTGCTTCGCGTTCATGGGGGAGAGTACCCATTATGTGCTGCCCCACGACGGAAGTCAGTGGAGGTAATTGTTTTTGTTTATTTGTGTTCATATTTGTGGGGCGGTGTCTTGCGCACCTCATGACGACGCTGTCACGCTGGCTCTGTAGAAGACGCAGTGTTTTGAGATGGCGTGTTTCAGTTCGTGGTGCATTGCGGGCTATCAACGCGGGCGCCTCACTGCAATGTTTCCTCATGCGCTTACACTTCAGATGTGCCAAACGAGCACTGTGAGACGGCGACGGCATTCATTCGAGCCACAAAAGGAGTACGGTATAAACAATTTGACAGACGAAATATATGCTCTCGGGAGAGACAGCGCGTCTACCGCATATGCATGGGAACGCGCTCATATGCACTTGTGACCCAAGCAGTCGTACCCTTTAAGGGGCGGCGCACCACGACAACTCCGAGAACTAAGAACCAACTGTTCTCATTGAGGAGCGAACGTTTCAACTGGCACTGAAAAACAACTAGAGCAGCCCTTGGTTCAGAGTACCATTTGTACCCTACATGAGAGAGCCATGCACTGGATATCATGCGCACAGCATTTCCGCTGGAGCCAGCTACATCGCTGGCTTTACGTAGTGCTCTTCCGCTTCAGCCGTATCTGCAGCGCAAGCGTCATTCAGGGGATTTAATAAAAGCATGCGTTGAAACACAAAACATTTCCATCATTTGCATGCAAGAATGCTAGCTTCCTTCCGGAGCGCCAAGCCTTAATTTTAAGTCTTGACTATTGCTGGAACAAACAGCTACCGGGACTAGAAACGCTGCGAGGGTTACATCACTGGAAATGGTATCCTCTTCTTGTCTGGTTGAGCACTTTCCTCCATCGATCGATGATGATGATTGAAAACATTTATTGAAAACAAAAGAGAGGTGCAGCCCTTAAGGGGCTCCGCAATGGGTGGAGTCCCTATTCCGGGGCCCCATTGGTATCAGCCGCTATCTTAGCTCTTCGGACGAAGGCCTTTTGGGCCTGAATGTCTGAGCAACTGAGCAGGGCCACCTCCGACTCCTCTCGGGTTGGGTTAGGGTTGGGGGGAAGAGCTGAGTTGAGCTCATGTTTCAAGTGGAGCCGGTCCTGTTTCATGTTTGAAGTGGAGCCGCTCCAGCAAATGCTGTCCCGATTTTGTCTGTGTTAGACGTGTGTATTGGTTCGTGAGGTGTGCTTCCTTGAGCTCCTGAAAGGTGTTCACCACTCCCAAACGAGAAGTCTCGCGTTAGAAGTGGCGACAGGGAGGTCAAGGGCCCTCTTTATCACTTCGTGGAGGATTACCTCGACTTTGTCTTCTTCATGTTTCCGCAGATAGAGATAGAGGACCGAATATAAAATTCGGCTGATTACGAAGGCATGAGCTAGCCGCACAGCATACTTGCTTCGTTATCCCCCTTTCCTGTTGGAGATGCGTCGGACCATTCGACCCACTTGGTCCCCAACCTTGCGGAGCTTTTCTAGTGTTGTGTCGACTTTTCCTTGATTGTGTATAAAGAGTCCGAGAATTCTGATCTCCTTGGCCTCGCGAGTGGGGCCACTAGAAAAAGAGAGACGCGGTTTTGTGGTGTCCTTAGGCGATGGTCTAAGATGCACAAATTCTGAGTTGTTTGGTGCACACTGGAGTCCGCAGCGCTCTGCGTAGCGGTCCACTACGTGAGCGGCTGCTTGCAGACTTTGCTCCATATGTCCGATGTTTCCCTCTGTGGCCCAGATGGTGATATCGTCCGCGTACAGCGCGTGCTGCACGCCTCCAATACCCTTTAGCTGGGCCGGGAGATCTACCATCGCAAGCCTAAAGAGTAGAGGGGAAAGCACAGCGTCTTGTGGCGTCCCCCTGGTACCCAATGCGTAAGAACCATATTTATTGTCTTGGATTCTGACGAGCGCAGCTCCATCCGTCAAGAAATCCTTTATATAATACAATGTGTTTGTGCCACAGCGTGTCTCACTAAAATGTGTTATATAGTGCTATGTTTCATGTTTCCATCGATCGAGGTATCCACCGATCTGTGCATTCCTTCGAAGCGCTCGGCTCATGATCAGTCACATGTGCCTACCGTCAGCACGTTTTCCCCAACTTGAACCGCTCGCGACACCTCCGAGAAGTCAGGTACCACAACAGTTATACTGCCACACTCCCTGGAGTCTGCCTGCGACATCATCTCGCCCGTACATTACGGAGGCTTCGTGTCCACGCCTACCGAGCAAGCTGACATTTCATTCTAAAAGGACAGGGCGTGCAAACACGGACACCAGAAAGAAGTCAGGACACCACAAACGCCGACTAACAACTGAAGAGACGCTCAACGGCTGAAAAGAAAGAAGCCACGAAAACTTATCTGCGCATGCCCATGCAACAGGCGAACCTATCAATCCGGCACGCGTGGAGGTCTACGTGGAAGATAACTGTTAAGGCATGTGATTTCATCTTTATGCAAGTTAATCGACGGTTGGCTCACGCATGCGCTACCACTATTCTCGATATGCCATGCTTCAATCTTCAGGCGCGTTTCTTCATTTCTATTACGGTACAACACTGCGCATTCATCGAATTTTGGCGTGCACTTACAATCTCGACAATGTAAAGATAGATTAGAACGTGAGCCTCCTGTTAGCGATCTCTTATGTTCCAACATTCTCTGGTTAATGCATCGGCCCGTTTGTCCTACGTAGAAGCGGCCGCAGCTGAAAGGGACCTTATACACCACACTCGTACGGCAATCACTGAATTTGTTGGTGTGTTTTACGAAACAAATATTGGTCCGCTTCTTGTCTTTTACTCGCTCAGTCTTCTTCTGCACAGCGGCACAAATCTTACCTAGCTTATTGGCAGCCGTGAAAACAACATTAACGCCGTATCTACTTACTACTTTCTTTAGCCTATGAGATACGCAATGAATGTACGGTATACCTACGACACGTTTCTTGCTATCATTTTCTGCAACCATGCTCGGCCTTAGCCCAAGAGACTTCTTAAAATGTTCAGCGACCCTGGCCACTGCATCACGATGATACCCTACATCTAAAAGACGCGTAACCTGTGCGTTAAAGCTATCACTCATTTTGTGCTCACACGACTTGGTGAGGGCTGAGTTAAGGCCAGACATGGCGATGCCGTTTTTTACAACCTTCGAGTGCTTCGACAAAAAAATTAACAGCGGTTTCGAAGATCTAGGAGAATACTGCCAGCACACGTGGTTCTTCTGGAACGTTAGGGAAATGTCTAGAAATTGTATTCCATTATTCTGAGGCACCTCTTTAGGAAAGCTCAGCCCGCCTCTATTCATTTCAAATTTTTCACTCACGGAAGTTGCCACCTTTTCAAAGTCCTCACCACTACAAAAGATCAAGTAATCGTCCACATAACGAAAAACCTTAATAACCGAATTACCTAAGGCGCCTTCCAAAAATTGTCAATCTTGCTAAGGTATAAATCACTAAGAACCGGAGCAACTTTAGAACCAATACACATCCCTGATTTCTGCACATAAACGCCTTCCTTCCAACCTACAAGCGTTGACTTTAAATACATGGAAAGGATTTCTAGAAATGCCCTGGTAGAAACACCACATTTTTCGGTGAAAACCGTCTGGTGCGCTTGTTTGTTAATACATTCATTAACACAATTTAGGAAGTCCTCACGGGGCAAAGAATAATACAGGTCTTCAATATCCATACTAAAAGCTTTACAACAGCCGGGGTTCTCCTCTGAGAGGGACTGAACTAGCGCCTGAGAATTACGCATACGAAAAGGGTCTGAAAAACTCAAAGAGGTTAAGCAGTTCTGCAAATAACTAGATACAGCGACTTGCCAGGTGCCTTGCTCTGAAACGATTGCTAGAAATGGGATCTCGTTCCTATGTGTTTTGTCTGAAAAAAAACAATTCCAAAGTAAGTGATTTAGCCTTCTTGACATTGCAAGCTATTCTCAAGATTGTGTCTTAACAAAAGGTCGACAGCACGTTGCCTAACTACCGATGGCTTAAGTTTTACCGTCCTAAAACTCTTTTCTAAGGCTGTTAATGCTTTTTCTGAGAACACACTGTCCGCAATAATTACCCGTACGCCGTAGTAGAGTATTTGGTCCTTAATATCGGCTCTATTTTCTCTTTCTTGACGTGGAGAGGCTGAGGTGTGTGACTCCTCGGCTACTCAGTTCCTGTTCATTCCGCAACACTGAAAAACAAAATCATAGCATATCCACGGAGTGAATGATGACGAGTGGGCGAAGCTGCGGAGGTTCATCGGTAAACCGTGAATCTTCCGTGAATTCTGCCCAGTACATCATCACCGACGTGAGATCGGGCGCGTTTATACTAAAGGTTCGATGAGTTATGAAGACTTGCAGCTCACTTTAATTTTACATGTACGCTGTGAATTTTCATTGTTTAGAAAACCATTCCTTTAGAAAACATCTGGCGTCTTTCGTTAAGCAGCTGGCGTCTTTTCGTTTTGCTTTAGAAACATCTGGCGTTCTTTCGTTTTGTTTTTAGAAAACATCTGGCGTATTTCGTTAGGTTATTTCATCAATCAACTGCGTTTTGAACAAATGTTTCATTGTTTATCACGCACAGGAGAAATCTCACCAGGCACTACCTTGGAGGTAAACAATGGCTGTTAATGGGAATGAGAGACAGAAGAAGTCGGCTTTTAGCTAACACTTACACTTCTACTTCTACTAACGTTTCCTACTGGAACATGCCAATGGCTGCTAATGGGGAATGAGAGACAGAAGAATTCGGCTTTTAGTTAACGCGCACGCTGCAAATTTTTTATTGTTCAACAACGCACAGGAGAAATCTCCCACCGGCACCACCTTGGAGGTCAAGATCTGGTACTAACGTTACGACTGGTTACGCACTACGACTACGACAACTACGAGGGACGAACGGGTGCCGCTTTAATTCACGAGCTTTGAGTCTATCGGCCAAATGGGGTGACTGGGGTGAGCTGGGCGTGTGTGCGCCTTCTGCATTACACATTTTCCTCCTTTCTATCGCATTGCGCGAAAGCTCCCTCCAAACGATTCCCTTCCTCGCTGCCAGGATTTGGACCTTCGTCTAATTGCTTCGCAACGCAACACTTCAGTAGCTACGGGTGACAACGACTGCCATGCATTCATATCCAGGCAACAAAATGTGGTAACGTGAAATGAGAGGTGACCTCGATCAAAAATAAGATGGCCATATAACAAACGGCTGATGGCCCACAAGTCCACGATCGAGAGAACAACAATTTACTCGAGGACAACATGTCCGTACGCTCGCCGGCGCGGGGTTTTGCGCATACGATGCCGCCACTGGAATGAGTGCATTAAAACAAGGTTATTTTGAAAAATCACAGCCCGAGCATTCCGCACAGCTGTTATTATATGCGGCCCCGGTGTTTATTCTTTTGTTGCGAATATTCTTCACTCTATTTGGTTTTCTGCGATGTCAGCACAGCCGATAAGTCAACCATTGAGAGGGCTTCGTTTTCGCAAGCATGAAGAAAATATTGATACGATAAAGGTGTTCGTTTGTGCACCAACAAACTCAAATCGTGGAACTGCAGTTGTGTGCTACTGTGGAAGAGCACGCGCGGCCATTCCGTTTCCTTCACGATGTTGCGATCACAGTCTGGCAACGGTCAGTCAAGCACTTCGTAATGCGGCGGGCTGAACTCCGTGGAAAAGACCGCTCCCATTGTGGCATGTTTAACCCCGGAACCTCCCGAGGAAAATTTGTCGAGGACGTAGCGAGGGAAGCGGGAGCTGCCAGCCAGTGGAATTTACCGCGTCGCAGATTTGGAAGTGGAGCGGAGAAAAACAAACACTCACAAGAACTGTTTCTTTCCCCGTTTCGTTCCTGGGCATTTGCTTGCGAAATTGCACGGCTCCATGGAAGTTCTTTCTCCCAATGCATAGTGCCGTTTATATCCCGAAAACTTTATTCCATACGCGTAAAAAGACGAGGACGTCTTAACTAGAATACCACTCATACAATTTCGAAGCGATTTTAAGGTGCGTTTCGCTATGAAGAACCTTGTTTGCAACGCCGCATGTGAATTAAAAGGTGGTAAAAGCTGTATACTAATTTAAAAGAATTCCTATGGCAGACTGCATGATGATTCACTGCGTATCTGCTGCTTAGCCAACTGATACTACATCGTATGATGCACACATAGATATTTGTGAGCCTTTAACGACCATTGGTAATCATCCCTAGCACGAGAAGAACGGGGTTCACCGCAAGAAAAAGACTAACTTTCATTAATAATAATAATAATAATAATAATAATAATAATAATAATAATAATAATAAAGTCCGGGCTTTGCACGTCCCAAAACCACGATATGATTATGAGGGTCGCCGCAGTGGAGGGCTCCGGAAATTCTGACCACCTGGTGTTCTTCGACGTGCACTAAACCTAAGTACACGGGCAACATTTCGCCTCAATGGAAATGTGGCGGCCGCCGCCGACATTAGACCCCGCGATTTTCTGGCCACTAGTTGAGTTCGATATTTCACCATTCTATAACACTATATGCATGTATATAATTCAAATGTTCATGCTTGTTTAAAAAAATATTCAACGGTGTATGCGAAACCTGCTTTTCAGTGCATTTGACCATGCCTATCCACCCAACACGACTTTCAATTTTATGGCACTTTCAGAGAGATAATAACATAAATAAAGTGGTATTAACCACGCACGCCTAGCTATTTGTTCTAAAAAGAGACAGGGTGTGCAAACACGGACACAAGAAAGAGATCAGGACACCACAAACGCCGACTAACAACTGAAGAGACGCACAACGGCTGAAAAGAAAGAAGGCACGAAAACTTATCTGCGCATGCCCATGCAACCGGCGAACCTATCAATCCAGCACGCGTGGCTGTCTACGTGGAAGATAACTGTTAAGGCATTTGATTTCATCTTTATGCAAGTTAATCGACGGTTGGCTCACGCATTCGCTACCACTATTCTCGATATGCCATGCTTCAAACATCAGGCGCGTTTCTTCATTTCTATGCCGGTACAACACAGCGCATTCATCGAATTTTGGCGTGCACTTACAATCTCGACAATGTAATGATAGATTAGAAGGTGAGCCTCCTGTTAGCGATCTCTTATGTTCCAACAATCTCTGGTTAATGCATCGGCCCGTCTGTCCTACGTAGAAGCGGCCGCAGCTGAAAGGGACCTGTACACCACACTCGTACGGCAATCAGTGAATTTGTTGGTGTGTTTTACGAAACAAATATCGGTCCGCTTCTTGTCTTTTACTCGCTCATTCTTCTTCTGCACAGCGGCACAAATCTTACCTAGCTTATTGGCAGCCGTGAAAACAACATTAACGCCGTATCTACTTCCTACTTTCTTTAGCCTGTGAGATATGCAATGAATGTACGGAATACCTACGACACGTTTCTTCCTATCGCTTTCTGCAACCATGCTCGGACTTAACACAATAGACTTCTTTAAACGCTCAGCTACCGTGGCCACTGCATCACGAGGATACCCTACATCTAAAAGACGCGTAACCTGTGCGCTAAAGCTATCACTCATTTTGTGCTCACACGACTTGGTGAGGGCTGACTTAAGGCAAGACATGTCGATGCCGTTTTTTACAACCTTCGAGTGCTTCGACGAAAAATTTAACAGCGGTTTGGAAGATCTAGGAGAATACTGCCAGCACACGTGGTTCTTCTGGAACGTTAAGGAAATGTCTAGAAATTGTATTCCATTCCTCAAGGTCCGTTGCTCGACTTCACGTGACGACCGCCGCCAGAAGCAGATATACGCCGACTGGATGAGGGTAGCTAACCAGCATGCGGAATTCATATGGAGGGTAAAACTTCGAGAACTTCAACCATGTAAGAGGAAGATTATTTCTACTGTTTCACCGCAAAATAACTTGCTAGTCCTTGGAGGAGCTGCCTTAGATGATAGTCACTGCAAAACCCTAGCCTTAGGTCCTAAATACTGTTTTAAGCCGAACCTGAAACCAATAGACGTTTTAAGTTTGCCGCGTACAATCACTAGACTTGTTTCTGAAGAAGAGCGTTCCCACTGCATTTCAGACTGCGTTGCTAGCATCAAGGGTTCTAATATGCATCTCAAGTGTTCTGATCCTATCCGGCCTTTGGTTAATTACTGTGTCGAGAAGAAACTCAGGCCAGTAATTTCAGATAAGGAAGGGTATTTTGTAATTATGCCGGACAGTTTGTTCTCAGAAAAAGCACTAACAGCCATAGAAAAGAATTTTAGGACGGTAAAACTTAAGCCATCGGTAGTTAGGCAACGTGCTGTCGACCTGTTGTTAAGACATAATCTTGAGAGAATAGCTTGTAATGTCAAGAAGGCTAAATCACTTACTTTAGAATTGTTTTTTTCAGCCAAAACACATAAGAACGAGATTCCGTTTCGAGCAATCGTTTCAGAGCAAGGCACCTGGCAAGTCGCTGTTTCTAGTTATTTGCAGAACTGCTTAACCTCTTTGAGTTTTTCAGACCCTTTTCGTATGCGTAATTCTCAGGCGCTAGTTCAGTTCCTCTCAGAGGAGAACCCCGGCTGTTGTAAAGCTTTTAGTATGGATATTGAAGACCTATATTATTCTTTGCCGCATAAGGACTTGTTAAAATGTGTTAACGAATTTATTAACGAACAAGGCGACCAGACGGTTTTCACTGATAAATGTGGTGTTTCTACCGGGGCATTTCTAGAAATCCTTTCCATGTATTTAAAGTCGACGCTGGTAGGTTGGAAGGAAGGCGTTTATGTGCAGAAATCAGGGATATGTATTGGTTCTAAGGTTGCTCCGGTTCTTAGTGATTTATACCTTAGCAAGATTGACAATCTTTTGGAAGGCGCCTTAGGTAATTCGGTTATTAAGGTTTTTCGTTATGTGGACGACTACTTGATTTTTTGTAGTGATGAGGACTTTGAAAAGGTGGTAACTTCCGTGAGCGAAAAATTTGAATTAAATGGAGGAGGGCTGAGCTTTACTAAAGAGGTGCCTCAGAATAATGGAATACAATTTCTAGACATTTCCTTAACGTTCCAGAAGAACCACGTGTGCTGGCAGTATTCTCCTAGATCTTCCAAACCGCTGTTAAATTTTTCGTCGAAGCACTCGAAGGTTGTAAAAAACGGCATCGCCATGTCTTGCCTTAAGTCAGCCCTCATCAAGTCGTGTGAGCACAAAATGAGTGATAGCTTTAGCGCACAGGTTACGCGTCTTTTAGATGTAGGGTATCCTCGTGATGCAGTGGCCACGGTCGCTGAGCGTTTAAAGAAGTCTATTGTGTTAAGTCCGAGCATGGTTGCAGAAAGCGATAGGAAGAAACGTGTCGTAGGTATTCCGTACATTCATTGCATATCTCACAGGCTAATCAAAGTAGGAAGTAGATACGGCGTTAATGTTGTTTTCACGGCTGCCAATAAGCTAGGTAAGATTTGTGCCGCTGTGCAGAGGAAGAATGAGAGAGTAAAAGACAAGAAGCGGACCGATATTTGTTTCGTAAAACACACCAACAAATTCACTGATTGCCGTACGAGTGTGGTGTATAAGGTCCCTTTCAGCTGCGGCCGCTTCTACGTAGGACAGACGGGCCGATGCATTAACCAGAGATTGTTGGAACATAAGAGATCGCTAACAGGAGGCTCACCTTCTAATCTATCATTACATTGTCGAGATTGTAAGTGCACGCCAAAATTCGATGAATGCGCAGTGTTGTACCGGCATAGAAATGAAGAAACGCGCCTGATGATTGAAGCATGGCATATCGAGAATAGTGGTAGCGCATGCGTGAGCCAACCGTCGATTAACTTGCATAAAGATGAAATCAAATACCTTAACAGTTATCTTCCACGTAGACCGCCACGCGTGCCGGATTGATAGGTTCGCCGGTTGCATGGGCATGCGCAGATAAGTTTTCGTGCCTTCTTTCTTTTCAGCCGTTGTGCGTCTCTTCAGTTGTTAGTCGGCGTTTGTGGTGTCCTGATCTCTTTCTTGTGTCCGTGTTTGCACGCCCTGTCTCTTTTTAGAATGAATACGTACCAACTAGCTCAGCTCTCTGTTATTCTAGCTATTTGTGTACGCTCTTATATAAACAAGTGAAAAGGGTTTAAAGGATATAGAACTAGAATAGATAAGTTAATATCCACAGGCGTCCACAGTCCCCGCATGTATAGACTTCTCACGCTCCTCCGCGTGGGGTCTTTTAAAAATGCTCGATACTCTTTCCATGTGCTTAAAGCATACTTCTACTTCAAAAGTCCCATCACATTAGCTCTTTTACGCTTGCATTCCCATCGGCTTGTAATTCTGCCGTAAACTTTCGGCTAAGTAAAGGAGCACAATTTGTTACTTGGCAAAAACCTCACCGAAGCTGCGCTCAGCGTAACAATGTAAACACCACAAAAACGCCGAATTTATTTGGGAGGTTTGTTGTTTCTTAATCTTGCTCAGAAACTCATGCTCTAGAATTTGACACGATTGCCATTTTATAATATATCCGACCTGTACGGCATTCATCCCTTCGTTTATCATTTCCTTAGTCCACCTTTCATTAAATGGTCTGGTATTATTTGTGATGAAGTAACATACCTCACGGCGTGCAGTTTTGCATGCAGCAAATGAAAACTAGTTGCTATTACTATACTAATATTCACGTTAAGGAATAGCTGGCGGTTGAACATATTCAGCAGCCTTTAACGACGCTGTAATTCAGAACCAGCTCTTTTTGCCCCATGTGCTCTGAACCAGTAGTGTCATAACATTCTAGAGCCCTGCTTTCAAATCTGGCTCGAATACGTCCCATCCAACTAAATGTTTGACGAATAACTTAACTCACGCCAGGCTTACTCGATAAATATAAGTGATGGGTGAAGAACAAAGAGGTAGGTTTCTTGACTGGTAGGTTCTTTCTATCTAAAGATGAAGTAAAATTCAGAAGAATTGATCGAAAATCAATGTCACTGTAACACTACTCCGCCCTTCAAAATGTGGTAAAAAATTTTTCTTCGAGAATACAAAGTCTTAGGTAAGATATGAGTGACTTCTCGTTGCGCTAATTGAAACGGGTGATCAGGCAGAAAATTTTTCCAGCAGATGGAAAACTGGGACGTATGTGTCACGCTGTCGCACAAAGGGTTAATCAGCTGGAAATTCTTCAGCGCAAGGCCACTAGATTTATTTTTAATATATATGATAGTGCAGATTCCCTAGGGGCACTAATGACCAAAAAGAAAATATTTTCTTTATATTCCAGATGCAAATTTAATTACATAAAATTTCTTGAAAACCTTGACTGGTAACTTGAACATAACTGATTCGCCATACATCTAACCTTTTACAACTCGACAAACGAGACACAATAGGCATCATTCACAGCAACCAATTTTCGCAAAAACTAATGCATTGAAACGTAGTTTCCCCCCAGAACTATGGGGGACTTAAATAGACTTTCAGATTTAGTAATAAATTCGCCAAATTTTGTGCAGTCTCTGCAAGAGCATCTTTTCTGTTAGGTTCGAGGTTTCTTTCCTGCTGATGTTGCATTTCATTTTGCTATATAAAATTGTTATTATTTATTACCCAATTATTTTATCTTGATTTTGTTTTTGTTCACCTTTTATTGCATTGTATAATACCGCAATACTATTCATTAGTCATTGGCTGCGCCAATGCATGTGTTATACTGTCCTTGTATTTTTTATGTGCACTGCCTTTCCTGCTTCGGCGAAATTGGCCTGCAGTATATTCAAATATATAAAATATATAAATAAACGCGACCTCAGCTACAACATGTATCCACAGTGGACGCTTTTCCTTGAAGCCCTTTACTATTCGCAGTAAGCACTCTTTCCTGCTTTCTGTCTTATACCTCTGCTTGAACAATACTCTATTGCTTTAGCTGCCTGCGTCGAGTCAACGACAGTAACTTTTTCCATCTCTCATTCCTTTTGATCAGGGCAAGCCAGCGAAGAAAAGAAAGGAAAGTTTCATGCGATTCTAATTTATTCGAGTATAAGCTTAGTACACAAACACGTCTTCTCCAGTGTCAAGGTGACCAATAATGCTTGGCAAGCAAAAGACGAAAAGCGATTGCTTTTTATAAAAAAGCATATACAGGAGCATGTGGCTCTTGAATATTTCATGCCGTCACGAAGAAAACATTTTCCTCACGTTCGTGTTCGACAATATGCATAATTAAAGCAACGGTGGTACCATCGGATAGAAGATAATGTTCACCTAATGTTGTATGAGAAAATCTTTCCTGGCGTTTGGATAATAGCGCCTATATTGGTCGCCTTCGTTGCGATAGCAATTATATGAGCACTCATAGCGCACTTTTGCCGTCGGCGTCACCATGAGGTTCCGTATAAAGTTCAAGGGCGATAACATCGCGCCGTGATTCGTACGTTTCATGTGCTCATGAAAACATGCAAGGGCGAACGACGATCGCGGACGATGACGAAAGGAAACGCGTCGCCCGAGTTTCTTCTCTGCTTTGGAAACCGAGTGGTTTTGTTTGCATGTATTTTTCTTCACTCCCTCCTCCAGCAAAAATGTTTGTTGTATACGAACTTAAGTAAAAATCACACAAAATATCAAAGAAGAATCCTTGACGCCTTTTTAAACTCCTTGTGCATAACAATTTTTGTGCGCATTTTTTTCATATTCGTGTTTTATTCATATTCTACATTTGAACCTCTAAACGTATTCATGCCCCCATATCAGTATTCCAACAGTATAATTACTGTAGCGTCATTACCAAGTGTACACACAAAGCTAAGACTTTACGTCACGAAATTGTGTGAACGTGATTGGATGACGCATCTATGTCAATGACATTTGTGTGGGAAGGTGGTAGTTCTGGGTGGTGCTTACATAAATTAATGCTTAACTAGGCTGGATGTTATATTATTTGCTTCATTTCATGGTGCGATCTGTTTTGTATGTGAGCATGGTACAGGATGGCGGTCCGGGTTTCAGTAATGGCACAGAACAGCTGACAGTTTCTATGGCAATACGTAACGAAAAAAAAACGCCAGGCCTGCGCTGAAACCGCAGCACAGTCACAGCAAAAGCTGGAGGAGCGGCGTTTCTAGAGCTCGTTGTCAGCTCTCTTGTGGCCACAATACAAGTACACTAGAAATATACCCACTACGCCATAAATCACAATTTTTGTGAAGTTGGGAAGCACCTACTAAGCCATTATTCGTCATTCTGCGGAGAAGCGAGGCACCAGCCGCACGTCTGTAAGGAATTATGTGCACTTTGTTGACGCGACTACTGATGATGATGAAGAATTATGGCTCAGCCCTTTGTAATGGGTTGGAAGCTTTAAACGGCCCACCAGTTAAGTAATTTGCATTGGGTGACGCCCGGTTGCTATTTCCCTCTCCCGTCATGCTGTATAACATACGTTGCCGTGGGAGAGAGACGGCGTGAGGTGAAGAACTTTACTGAGACCCCAAGTAAATGAATCATGCGCTTATGGGATTCTTTGGCAACCAATACAAATGCACTTGCGAGGAACCCACTACGCTCTAAATCATTGTAATTTTACTGAGACCACGAGGAAATGGATCATGCCCTGATGGGCTTCATTGGCAACCAATACAAGTGCACTTGCGAGAAACCCACTACGCTCTAAATCACTGTAATTTATCTCAGACCCCGAGGAAATGGATCATGCGCTTATGGGCTTCCTTGGCAACCACTACAAGTGCACTTGCGAGGAACCCAGTACGCTACAAATCATTGTAATGTTTGAGAAGTAGGGCAGCAGGCACTGGGCCATTTTTCGTCATTCTACGAAGCCGTGGTACCTGCTAAACGCATGTAAGGCATTATGCGCACTTTGTTGATGCTGTGCCTGACGACGATGAAGAATTATGGCAGAGTCCTTTGTAATGGGTTGGAAGCATTCAACAACCTACTCATTGCGCAATTAGCATTGTGTAACGCCTGGTTACAGAATTCGCGTTGTGCAACGCGTTGCGCGACGCTTGGTGCTTATTTTACTCTCTACCACGCTATATTGCATATGATAATGTGATTCCTTCCCGACATGAAGTCTGTATAGGACCTTTTTGCATAGCAGTTCCAAGCACCAGAATGGCTCAAAGCAATTCCATGCGAGGTACCCAATCGGGTACATCCTTTTGCATTTTTTGCAATTCAAGAAACGAAGTCAGCGTCTCACAAAAGTAATCTATG
This sequence comes from Rhipicephalus sanguineus, assembly GCF_013339695.2. Lineage (NCBI taxonomy): Eukaryota > Metazoa > Arthropoda > Arachnida > Ixodida > Ixodidae > Rhipicephalus > Rhipicephalus sanguineus. The sequence continues at coordinate 39,259 of NW_023615637.1, forward strand.
GCTTGCCGAGCGTCAACATCAGCGTTACGTACAGCCATTCGGGACCTCCAAATGCTGTAAAGCGCCAATAACATTGTGATATCATAAGGAAATCCATCATCATTTTCAATCATCAAATACCTTATGCCCTGTGCGTCCAATGGGAAATCTTTCTTTAGTGTCCTTTGCAGGACGTCCCAGAAGAACACCCCGTCCCAGCATTCCAGAAAGACATGCTCAATGGTTTCTGGTTTGCGACATAGAAAGCACTGGTCACCCCACGGAACGAACAACCCCAATTGTAGACAGGATGTACTCTCTTCTCACGGTTGAAAACTGAAGCCCTGCAATAAAGACAAAAAAAAAACCAGAATGGCTCAAAGGTTGAATACTGGGCTTCCACGCAGAGGGCCCAGGTTCGAACCTCGTTCCATCCTGGATTTTTTTCTTATTTCGTTTTTTTTCTTATTTCGAGCGATACTGGTTACGGACACCGGCGGCGGCGGCGGCGGCGGCAGCGGCGGCGGCGGCGGACAACTACGGCGCCAAAAACGGCCGGTGAAATGATCTCATAACAGCTTTCGCTGTAAAACTGGTAATAGCCGAAACTTCATACAGAGTTGGCGTTGCCCCAACACGAAGCTCCGCTCAGAATTCGCATAAGGCAGTATCGTAGTAGTCGGTGAAGATATTTATACGTACTGCAGCCAAAGTTCTGGCTCTAGCAGGAGTGGAAAATGAAAACAAAAAAGAATTTAACACATACAATACAACAATTCAAAGCAAGTAAGAAAGTCATCAAAAGGGCATTCGCGGAGATTCCCGGGAATATCATTCCAACACTGACTCATATCAGAAAAAAACTATGCAAGACAAGTCTGCATGAGGATATTACGAAATAATATTTAGAGAATGGTATGGTCGGGTATTTGACGCGGCTGAAAACCAAACGCAGTTCTCTAAAGAGCAACGTGGTGAATTTGGATAATTCAGGTATTTCAGGCGATGGAGATGGTGACATTTCTGAAAGAGGGTGCAAGAAGGGGGTGCAAAATGTCAATCATAACGATGACAGATAAATGTGAAAGCTTTTCTATTTTTCTAACTGACTCTAGCAAGCTGATGGCCTTTTTATGATGGGGGTTCCATGTGACAGAAGCACACTCCATTATAATGCGTATTAGGGTTGTATAAGTTATAAGAATTTTTTTTTGTGTTTCGCGCTCGAGTTGAACCAAGACTCCCTAGAATCAAGGGGTCTCCTATGCATTCGCGTAAAAGGACTTGAAGGCGCAAGCTGTCTTCTGCTGAGTCGATGTATTTGAGGCACCCAAGATTGATCAACCAGCCCCCCTCCGAAAGATTTCTGCACCTAACGTGGTTTTGTACTGCCTCCAGAATCGAAGGCATCACAAGCTTTCTGCACCCCTGCCGGATCTCCACTGCCTCGGTGATCGGCCCACCTTTTGCCAAGCGACAGTGCCACGCGATGACGTCATCAAGTGACGATTTCTCTTGCATCACTCTTGTTGATGCCAACGCCGCATGAAAGTGTCCGCGCCGGCGGTGTTGTTTCGTGTTTGATCGGGCATATAATGCTGTGGTCTTAAAATCGAAAGAAAGCGTGGGTCCCCAAGGCTTCTTTCATAATAAATATAATAATTTCGGTTTAACGTCCCAAAGCCATGATATCATTATGAGGGACGTCGTAGTGGAGGGCTCTGGGAATTTCAACCACCGGTGGTTCTGTAATGTGCACCTAAATTACGTACACGGGTGTGAAGTATTTTCGCCTTCATCGAAAATGTGGCCACCACGGCACGCGTCTTGCGCGGCCGTGGTGACGACGCAGCGCGGGCCGCGATGCAGTCTGGATCCCGTATTGAATCATTTTAATTTTACCACGTGTTGGCGTCGCGTGCGTTTCACCCCGCGCCGCCTGCGTTTGATCCAGATGTCAAGCTCTGCTGCGCCTCGGAACTCAAGAGCACCCTGCCCAACGTAACTTCCTAAAACGCTTATTATTGCATTCGTACAGGTCGTAAAAAAACAGTACTGTATTGAGTGAGAAACACTTAACGTATCGTCTGCTGCGATGCCAGGTGCGTCTGTTCAAGTGGTCTGACTCCAACGCATTTCTCGTTTTGTTGTGAAGTCGAGTCAGAGGAGCGCGACGGTGCGCCTCCTTAGCTTCACCGTCGTTTTACAGCTGATTTGAACGAGTTTTGGTAAGACGCGCTTATGAAACATCTCCCGCTAAAGGGGACCATGAGGCGATGCGAAGCACTGTTTCGGCATGTAGAGCCTGCGTTTCAGTGGTGGAGTGGTGAGGGGGAAAGGGGAAAGTGAAGGGGGAGAAGTGATGTGGAGAGGGGGAGCGGAGAGGAGGAAAGTGGGAGGTGAGAGGAGGAGTGGAGAGGGGAGTGGGAAAGGGAAATGAGAGGGGGTAAGAGAAGGGGAGAGGTGATGTGGAGAGGGAAATGGGAGAGAGGGAGTGGAGAGGGGAAGTGGAGAAGGTTTGCACATGCGCAGTAAGGGTGGTCACACACCACCACCACCACTACCACCATATTGTGGTGGTGTGCGACCGATGGCGGCGCTGCGAACGGCGCCTGTATGACGTCAGAGCGGGGATTCGCGCGCTTTCGTCTGCTGCGTAGGCCCAGCGCCGTGTTGAAACCACCGTTGTGTTAAATCTCAACAAAAAAGCAGTTGAATTGGTTATCTTGCGTATGGTGGCTACTGACGCTGTTCGAACAACCGTGGGTCTGTTTTTAACGTTCATTTAGAACTACAGCTCTTTCTTTCGTAGAACTGTGGCGGCTTGTCTCCGCGACGAGTGCTGCGCAATGTTGAAGTATACTGCTCTGTGCCTCAGTGTACCTCGTCCGCTCGTGAAAAAGGCGTTAGCTTTCACAACTATCCTAAGGACCCGAAGCTGAACAAGAAGGGGATAGTCAAGTTCAGAATGGGAAAGTGCCCCACGCCCTCATCGATAATGTGCGGCAATCACTTCGCGGACAGTGACTTCTGCTACCCAGCGTACGCGCCATTCTTAGGTAAGCTTGTGACCGCGTTTAAGCGCCTCGCCAATACTTAAGCCGTTTATTGCACGCAGGCTATAAGCATAGGCGACTTACACCAGGTGCGGTGCCGTCCCACATCGTGCCGCGAAGGCCCCTAGAGAAGGAGCCGACGACGCGGCCTCGGAATCGCCTCGCAGGAAAGCGCGCCTCGTGAGCTCAGCTGAGCGGCGCAGGATATCTGAGACTACGGCTGCATTTGGATGGTGTACATAAGTATTTTACTTATGAAGGCAAGCGCGCGCCTAGCAGACTGCTTATCATAAAATCATAAGCGAAACCTGTTGCCGCTGTTTAGTGCACATTCTTTAAAAATTTTCATCTGAGGAAGTAAAGACACTTATTTAAAAGCGGAGCTCTTTAAGCTTTTCGTTAGGCTGTGTCGTGAAGCTCGATTCAGCTTGCCTTTGCCACGTTAATTTCTGTGGCCCTGTGCGTGGTATAATCAGCGATTAACTATTTGTTATATTCTAATACCCATGCGACGGCCCTGTGCGGTGTTAATATGAACTACGACGTAATATCGTTCTCACTGAACCAATATCACGGGACAAACCGCGATCATGGGCATCGGCAGGGGGTGAGCAGCAAGGCGGCACTTGCGCACTTGTTTGCAGGACGAGAGCTGCGACGTTGATGCGACCTCCGTTGACGGCCTCGACCGCGAATTCAACAACGTGGCCTGCGTCGTACACCGCCTCGCCCTCGATGAGGCACCGCGACCTTTCACACGCTTCATCTACATACTTGTAGAAGCTGGAGAACGGCACGTTTAGTGAAATATCGAAATAAACACCCAAACTAATTAGTATCGTACGGCGGAAACAAGATGATGAGCGAGAACACTCACACATAGTTTCACTTTCTTACCAGCAATGCGGTCGGCGGCATCGACACACTCGTCGGCGATCCGGGGGATTTCTTGGCCCTGTCAATTAGGCCGCAACTTAACTAAGTTCAAGATTACACTCGAAAACATTCGTTGCAGGCGTTAGTTGACCGTCGCGAGGCTGTTCGTTCGACAGAGTTCCCGCCTGAAGCAGACGATCCGCATACGAGCAGCGGCTGCTGCAGCGCGGTTGAGAGCGGAGTCCCCGCTCTGATGTCACACGCGAGAGGGCGCCACTCCAAGATCTCGAGGCCAATAAGATGCTTCCCATCTAAAAGCTACCTTGTAGACAACGGAAACGCGAGCGTCCGCTGCAAGAGCACACGTGTACGCCGAGAGGGGCAGAAGGACTCGAGCAGAAAACAATCGCTCCTAGGGCCATGCGTGCGATTTCTTTTGCAGCAGTAATGAAGTTGCACAATTTTGCGCATATATTCACTTCGCATACGGAAACTGCAGCTAAAGGATGTGAAGACAGAAAAAACAAGTATAACTACGGTAATTTAAGCAGACATTGCCCTTGAGCTTGAAGAAATACGAAGACATGACCTGCAGTGTGACGTGAGCAATGACAGAGGCTTTTGAGGATAACCTTTGTTAGCAGTGCCAACCTACATTTGGCTCCATCGACAGTGCGAACATGGCGACGAGACAGGCTTACTGCGCATCCATAGTAGAATATACTGCGCCCTAAGTCGTTCAGTTCTGAATTGATTTGCTCGATGTGGAGAGGTTAAGGAGTATGGCACTTTGGTTACTCAATTAGTCTGCATTCTACCGCAGGAAAAAAAGAAATGTGTGGTTAAGCAAAAACAAAAGTCACAGTTTCACCGCAAGGGCGAAGCAATGCGTGCGATAGCAACAACTTGTAGTGGTATACGAAGTGAAGCTGGTAGCTAACTCTTTTGTATCCGATCTCGCGTAACTACAAAACGCTGGTGTAAGAGCATACGGCCGTTGCAGGGAGAGATGCTCTCCGCATAGTCACTTCAGGTTGAGAACGCAGCACGTAGAAGGGACATACGAGCCGCCAGCTGATTGCTACAGAGATAGCGCACGTGCCAGCGATCGCGACCGCGCCCAGAAAATAAAAGTTCAATGTTGCTGTTCGAGCAACCCCCCCGCCCTTCGCGTCTGTTCATGCTCGGTCAAGACAGGGCGGAGCGTTTCCTGTCTGCTTCGACGGCAGGCCTCCCGAGCGGGGTAATGACGCCCCCGCTCGCGCGCTTTTACCCGCAGTAGAACATACGACGCGCGGGGGATCTTATCAATTTGAAATTCGTAGAAATGAAGAGGACACTGCGCCGTTCTGGTGGACTAAGTGCACTTTGCGGTGCGATGATGTGAATATCATACGTACCTTTCGTTAATGTATTCCTCTGGGGTCGAGCAATGCTTCAATATAGATTGCTGAATCATAGGAATACAAATGTGATGTTTATTAGACTGCTCTAAAAGCGAAGGCAACACCGGAACCACAGATGTTAATCTGATATGAGGCCTGTATCGTAGGAGTATCATGTAGTGTTTATTGCTTTCTTTCAAAATTAGAAAGCCACCACCATAACCACAATTGACGTTGCACCAACATTACACCTGCGTAGGTGTAATGTTGAAATCTGCGTAGGTGTTGGTGAAATCTTTTTTTTTTTACAAAGCAGTTTACCTGGCGTGGCTCTGTAGTAGAAAACCTGATCGCCACGCAGAATGCTTGGGTTCGATTCCTGCTGGGATCCTATTTTTCATTCATTCCATTACCGGGTCAACGCTGCCGATCTCCGTGTTTCTTAACGCTCTCCCCTTTATGTTACCAATGTATGTTCTCGCCATTCCTCGGTAGATATAAACTGTCCATCACCTGTGCCACATACCCGTACACCGCGGCCTGTGGTAAACGGGTATGTGCCACACGTGCCTGGAGGAAAGGGTTTGACGACGCACGCGACAGGATTTTCGCGTTATTCACGCCATGACCCGACAGTCATATTCCTCAAATCCTCTTACCCTCCCATGCCAATTTTGGTCTATACCAAGCTAAGGAGGCGATCATTAGAGCACCCAAACGTAGGCGGCTAGATAGATAGATAGATAGATAGATAGATACGTACATAGAAACGCTCAAAGTGCCAAATGTTCGCTAAGAAATGCTTCGCATTTAAAAATGTGCAAAAGATTTTTCGACATGTGATGGATTTGTTGATCCTTTGCAACAACAAACTGACAGCGTTAAACCACGGTGTATTACAACAAACTTTCAATTCTGCTGCCTTTATGTACACCATTAACTCCTTATGTAGGCTTTTTTTCCAAAAATAAAAAGTTATTACTTTAGTCAAGAAGACTGTGTATTACTTTATTATTCCTTAGCGTGAAAAATTGCCGAGGCGGTATCATTTCTGCAAGCTCCGTAAACAACCGACAATAGTAGCCCACATAAACTGGCGACAAGATTCTTCGTACACAAGTATCCTACACGTGTTTCGAAGGTGATATTCATATCGAATACGACGGAAACTATATTGAAGTAAACCTTACACACTAAACACGCAGAAACGTCAGTGCGGATTCTGTAATCGGATGCACAGACGTTCGCCTGCTCCGAACGTAATCCATGGGTTCGAAAAATAAATCAGTGAAGATTGCTGAGAAGAACATTACAGTACACCGAAAGTAGCTGTTACAGGTGCATGGCTCGTTAAGCAGCGAGCAGGAGCGTGAAGCTCATACTTCGCGCCGCTGTGAGCCGCGCTTGATTTCGCATCTCATCATGCGTACCCTCACTGGGGAACGTAGCGAATGAGCGCCATTCCTGCAAGCCACCGGTGCAATTTCTTACTCCTGACAAATAAAAAATTGTTGAAGCAGTCAGAGATAACGCAAGTATGCTGTCTTGGAGTGTGCGAGTGGCCAGGAGAAATCTTTTAGGCGCGATGCAATTTAGGTATCACTTGGGACGAGTATTGCCGAAACGTAAGTCCCAACACGAGGTCGGCACGGTCAGTCATACATTTTCGGGCAACCAGTAACTATAATATGACGTCTATCGTTACACTTTGTCCCCGTTTGCATTCCGATTGGGTGCACTTTAGAGCATAAAAATTTGAAAGATTTCTTTTACGTAAATGTCAAACGCGGTGCAGAAGCATCTTTTCTAGCACGTGCTTTGGAAAAGCTTCATAGTTTGGAAACAAAACAAGGGCTAGAGAGTACCTATTTCTGGTACAACACTTTCAAACAAGTGAATTATGTCACGAATTTGATAAAACGGGCTCTTATGTAGTTTTTCGTTGCACCCCCGTATCTTTCTGGCTCATCGTAGTTGAAAAGCAAAGAGATACAGCAGCGGTGAACTCGGAACTTCGCGCTCGCACGCACCATTGAACTTACACCACTTCCACGCACAACACAGATATCCGATTACAACCTTGTCAGTTTGAGTTTAGTGTACGTACCTTTTGTAGCGATGAAAAAAATCCTTATAGCTTGACAATGATGGGTGCGCTGTCGACGCCGTCGCACCAAGCCACGCAGCACATGTCCTGAAAAAAAAACCCACGATGCTCGCGAGGCTGCGCTATATCATGGTTGCTTACCACTTTCTCAAAACGCGTTTGTGTCAAGTAAAGGTGGAACGAAATTATCGAATGCAAACGTTCGTGAAACAATATTTTGTCAAAACAAAAACAAAACGTTGTTATGCTCCTAGCAATATAAAAAATTAAAAAAGGCACCTACGCTCCTGTAAATCATTCAGACAGATTCTAATTTATAAAAGTCGTGTAACATGGTGGCAACAATGAAAAAGAAAAGAATGAGGCATGAAGGGCAGGCAGGAAAGAGCGAAATCGTTCTCATTCTGCGCCCAGTGCATGCGTCTTTCTTTCGTGCATCAAAACCGGCGTTACAGTGCCTGCGGTCAGTTCTCCGACGAGGATGCCACGAACAGTTGACGTATGAAACCGTGAAACTTCACCACCACGTAATTCAAAAAGGCCACGATATTGACTTCCAGTGGTTACCTGGCCACTGTGGCATCAGTGGAAATGATTCCGCCGATCACGCTGCTCGCGCATCACATCAGGAAGCAAACATCGTCCCAATTCCGCTTTCAAGGACAGACGCTGCAAAGCAAATTCGACAACTGGCCCGTAGTCTCACACTGACGGAGTGGAACGCACCAAGCATCAGACATACCAGACTACATCAACTGAACCCTTCACTACATCTGCAACCTCCATCCGGCCTTCATCGACGCGAAGCTTCGCTTCTGTATCGCCTTTGGTTAGAAGTTGCTTTTACGATGGCATATACAATGTTAATCGGAAGGACTGACAGCGCGGCATGCGATGTTTGCGGCACCGAAGAAGACATCGAACATTTGCTGTGCCACTGCCCTCGTTTTGCCTCGGAGAGACAAGTACTGTCCAACGCACTGCGGCGACTGGATGATCGGCCAATTTCCGTGCAGGTGCTACTACAGCACCGTCCACATCTCTCGACGGCCCACAAAGCAGTGAAAGCACTCTTGTATTTTTTGAGAACGACGGGCTTATGCGAACGCCTTTGACTTGTGGTGCAATCCCGCACGCTGTAGTGAATGCAATGCATATCTTCTCTCTCTTTCTTTTTCTCTTCCCTCCTCTCTATCTCTCGTCTTTCTATTCCCCTTCCCCGATCCCCCAGTGTAGGGTAGCCAACCGGAAATGTTTCTGGTTAACCTCCCTGCCTTCTCCTTTTTTCTGTTTCCTTCCTTCCTTTCCTCTTTTTTTCTCTTTTTTTCGCGCAATTTGGTCCCACAGAGGCGCTCTGGTGAGCAGTGTGGTCCTTTTTGCTTTGATGGTGTTTTTGTGAATGTTGTTCGTCCCACGCAAACATTCTGCGGCTCTATATTGTTCTCAGTAATTTTTTAGTTGTTTGTATATATCCAACGATGCAGGTTTCAGTAACGTGTAAGAAACTTACAATTGGGAGCTCCTCATTAAGGCTGCTTTGGGATATGTATGGGAGAGGGTGTGGTTTGTTAGGAAGGACACCTCAATGAATCCGAAGTGTTACACATGGAAGCTGTACATAAGTAGTTTTTTTGTGACTCTGAGAAAACAGAAAATTATCCCCGTCATAAACAGCCTATACTTTTCAAATAAAAAAAAGATATGCAACCGTGCCCCACAGAACTGAGCTAAAAGTAAAGCTGTAGAAGTGGGCCAATCGGTTAACGCGACTCCGACCATGAGAGCAATAGGCGTGAACATAACGGAACTTCGCGAGCATTTTTACCTAGTCAAGAATTATCTACTCACCAGAAAACGCCGAGCAGAGATGTGCTACAGAAATAGCCTGTATGTGCCACGGAAATTGGACAAACGTCACTACTCAGCGCCGAACTGCGCGACTGAAAATGAAGCAGCCATACCACGTGTGTTCGACCACATTATAGAGATAGCCAGGACTATCACAGAATAAGACGACGACGATGAGGCACAAGTAACGAGTATATTCTTTCTTTTGGGGCTACTAGTCTCGGATACAGTTACAGCGACGTTTTGCCACGGAGATTTTCATTGAGACTAAAAAAATATCTTGCTAAATTCTGCATGTCGGCCTTCAATATTTCTTTACTGATAATTGGCAATTCAAATTCGTATGTTAAATAACTGTACCATCTAGAAATGGTAACCTGTTGAATATAATAGAAAAATCCATCCACTACTCTGCCAATTAGCATCATCGCGCATCAGCCAAGATAAGATCACTACAACTACTACGACTACGCAGCAGGCGTTGATGACGCGACCTCAACGCCCTCAAAGGAATGGCAATGAGAGCCAGCATGGCGCACGTGCTTGCAACGTGCATCACACCGCAGCGATTCGCATGCGCGTATCCGGGGGTCATTCTCGCTCCGACATTTTCGTTGGACGGCCGCGCGTCGTGCTCAGGCCTGAGCAATGGAAAGTGTATTAGGCCAATGACGCCGTGAACAGTGGCGGGAATGTGACCGCCGCTGTCCACCTCGCTTCGCTGGGCAACCGCCATCACAAGGTGGAATGGCTCGTGAATTGTTGAGAGTTTTGTTGTGAAACAGGAAAGGTCTGCCGTTCTAATTGCACTGTGGAAGTCGTCGAGCCGCAAGCTTTGGCTACGACGTTCCCTTAACACACCTTGCCTCTAGAAGAAGTAACGGTTTAGCAAGCAGCGTGATAAGATAAAAACATTGAAGGACACTTTGTGAATACTAAAGTGTGTTCGTCGAAAGCCTGTGGTCATTAACTATCAGTGTTACTGAACGTCATTCGACTGACTATGCCATGGTATCGGGAGAATCCACATTCTTGGAGCCCTTCTCCGAACCACTGGCCCTGGAATCATCATCGGGCTTCTTGGGAGCTATCTGAATAACTCGACTGCTGCAACGAAACATTTGACAAAGGAGCGCTACCGCGGGCGCCATCACGTGATTGCTGAGACAGTGTAAGGGGGACGTTCCACAGCTGGCACCGTTCCGGGGCGCGGACGGACGGGCGCCGCGTGTAAAGGCTTGCGCCTTAAAATACAAGCAGCCATGTACGACTGCTGCAACCTACGAGACGCGGAGGCACTGCCGTTGGAGCCGAGTCAAAACGCAGATAAACGCTACTGTCTTCTCTTTCAGCATACACAAAGAAACAAGTTTTTGTCACCGAGAGTTTCTATAAATACGCTTCTAAGCTCAAGGTATCTGTTTTGTGACAGGAAGCTAGTGTATGATTTCAGCATGGCAAGCTTTCCCTTAAATAAAAAAATTGAAAAAAAACCAAGAGAAACCGCGTTAAAGCTTAACATAACCACTGCGGAAAACGGTTGCTTGCAGAACCGACAGATAGGTCATTCAACAACAACACCTTCACGGGTACCAAGCGAAGCCCATCAAAGCTAACAGTCAAACCGTCAATAGGCAAGTTGATGTATCATTGACAGATACCACTAAATTACTTATGCACGTGATGATGACGCACGCCAGGCCTAGACTGTAAAATATCCAATAAATATAACGGGAGATTTTGTGATGCAAATGGAAAAAGTGACGCAGCAGCGAAAAACCACAGATCAACCAAAGACCACTAAGAAACACGTCATGGTAGTCGGCGCCAGATCGGCAAAAACCAAGAAGAGAAACTGCATAGTGTGTACGCACGGCTCGGCCACAAAGAAGTCACAAGCATAAATAGCGAGTAGAAATCATGGCTAACACACTTCAACAAGCAAAACCGAAATTGTAGGAACAATGAGAGACGTTGCAATGAAACTACCGTTGCTTCGCCAGAATGCAGCAGCCATCCAGTAATGCAATAAAACATCTCAGGCATATCTGGTCATATTGTGCGTTCGGGTTCCCACAGAAAAGAGGCCGTTGAAGAACAATGATCGTAGTTCTACGTAATAACGTGCCATAATCGCAAGAACGATAGGCGCCCACAATCAGTTGCCTCGCAATGGTTGCGCCACAGACAAAATGCACCGATGCAGTCAGAAGACGCGCTAAGCGTCACGTGGGTACTTTACCAGCACTTATAGAAATGTAGACACCATAATCTTCCATGGAGATTTCAAGAGCTTCCACCAAGAGGCAGAAAACATCTGAGTGATGCGCCTTAGGTGCCTCATCGAACGCGAAAATGGACCGCCGGCGTCGTCGGCGTCAACACGAGTCATACAAAAAAACCACGTGGTGACGTCACAGATCGCCACAATTGGTTACCTCGTCATGACGTCCCATAACGTGACGCGACATGATAAGGTGACTCCAGGACACCGTCGCTTGGTCAAAAGTGGGCCGATCACGGAGACAGTGCAAAACCAGGCAAGGTGAAGACAGCTTGCAAAACCTCTGATCTCGGAGCCAGTGCGAAACCGCGTTAGGTGCAGAAAGCTTTCGCCTTCGAGTCGTTTTAGGCCGACGCGAAAGGGACCGTGTGACTCTTCTGTAACTATCCTCGCTATTATTTATTACTAGGAAGTGTTGAACCAATAATCAAACAGGTGGCACCTCAGAACAAGAGAGATATTTACAAAATAATGACAGAAATATATTAGCACAAACAGCCAAGAATCATACGCCATTTGCGCTGTACCGCGTGTAAGATTTGAAGCTCAAGCATAGACGAACGGCGCGTGACGTCACGTACGCCTTACGCAAACGCAATAACTCCTACAAGCGTCTCTCGGTGTGCAAAGGGCGAAGCTCCGGCAACGCATTCTTAGACGTCAGATTCAGACCGATGCGGTTTAGCACTGTGCGTTAAGTGTACGATGAATCGTCGGTACGCCCCGGCGACGGTCAGAGAGCAGCAGGCCTTTCCCGTGGCGTCGAAGTCGACGTCATACACGGCGATGCTCAACTCGATACCAGCTATATCCCGTTTCAGATCGCACAGCTGTAAAAACGAAGGCCGGAGAGCGTGTAAAGTCAAAGTCACGCGTTGTTATTAGCGCTTGACAAGGGTAGACGCGCAGCCTTCCTGGTAACTCATAGTAAAAAAATTGTGCCGCGGGACCAACACAGAAACCACACGTTGTGTTCTTTATTATTTGTCTCTGAGTTGCTTCTGCGCAACAATTTTTTCTAGGTCTCATTCAAAATTTTCAATATCAGTATGATATTCATCCTTTTATCAGTTTTCAAAAACTAGTTGTGATTTCGTGTGAGTCCTTCACCATATTCTTGGGGCAGATCGCGAAGGTGGTGTTAAAGAGACACTAGATGGATGGTGGAACTTTATTAAATATAGTCCTGAGAGACGCGACTAGCGCGCAGTGGGCTTCTACCTCGTTGGGACGGGCAGGCTTAGCCTGACCGCCGCATCGTGGGCTCTCTGGACGGCCCAAAGCTGATCCCCCTTGTTGGGGCTTCTGATGGCGGAGCTCCACTTGGCTGTGTCGGCTTGTTCACTGCCCAGTAACGAGGGGCATCGCCAGAGCATATGCTCTAAGTTAGCTATTTCTCCACAAAGGGGACACGAGCTGCTAGTGTAAGTATCTGGGTAAGTTTTGTGAAATAAGGCCAGATTTGGGTATGAATCAGTCTGCAGGAGTCTAAGCATCATGGCCTGGGCTCTGTGTAGTTTTCTGTGAGGAGGGGTGTAGACCCTCCTGCCTAGGCAGAAGTGCTGCGTAATTTCATTGTATGTGGTGGGCTGATCTCTATTGTCCAACGTCGTGGGCTGGGGAGAACCTCCGTGGGCGCGGAACGTCATACCTCGCGCCTTGGACTGGGCCAGCTCGTTGAGGTTGGTGGGGCCTCCTTCAAAATGACCCATGTGAGCAGGGAACCACGTTAAGATGTGGTTAGAGATGTCTTTTTCACCGAAAATACGGCGTGCTTCCTTGGTGATTGCGCCGACGGCGAAGGCACGGACGGCTGCCCGTGAGTCGCTGTATACGTTCGCGCGCTTCTCGTCGAGGAGAGCGACGGCGACGGCCACGTGCTCGGCGCTGCTTGAGAACGTCTAAGAGCTCAAAATATTACACGCATCAGTACTTTAGTAATCGAGACAACGAGATAAATGTAGGACACGGCATAACTTATGGAGAGACGAGGGAGTGATCTCTAGCTGGTTTGAGAAATAATTGTAAGTTCCCGGCGGCATGCTGCGCTATAATATTTGGCTCTCGTACTTTCAGGAGCCACGACTACCGATCGGCAGTGCTTTCTGACCATGCTGAAGAACTTGCAGGACACTTGAGCTTCGCCTTCAAGAAGAGAACGCAATAGCGTAATCTGGCCCCGTGCACATCTCTTTACCAATTGCTGGCCTTGCTTCGGTTCTCGGTGCATGCCTCAACCATGCCGTAAGGAAACAAACAACTGTGTGCGTAACATTGACCGTTTCAAACTATCCTAGAATGCCTACTGCAGTACAGTGGTTAAGTGCCCACTACGCCATAATTGCTTCTCTTGCTAATCGGCGAAGGGCCCACTATGCGTCGGTAAGGCAACACGCGAACCTACGGAGCTGCTTAGTTTGTTGATGCGTTTGCAGCTGATAATGATTAGATATATCTGGGTGTTTTGTTATGGCTGGTTCTTTAAAGCAGGGCTCGGCAAAGATACTTTGAAATTGTATCGCGATACGATACAAGATACTCAGGCAAGAAGTTGATTTTTCAAGGGCTCGTTTATCAACACAATATTAATGAGAACTAACAGACAATAACGCCAAGGAAATACAGGGGGTGTTATCTGTAGTATTTAGAATATAAATGTGAAGAAAGTAAAGTGGACGAAAAGATGACTTGCCGCTGGCAGGGACCGAACCTGCGACCTTCGAATAACGCGTCCGATGCTCTACCACTGAGCTACGGCGGCGGTCATCCTCCCGTCCACATTCTGGGGTATATATGTTGATTTAAACCTAGGAGTGTTAGTTAGTGCCCATCGCAGCCATGGCGGCGAGTGTGGAACACTTTTTTTGCCTGTTGGCGTCACGTAGCACGTGATCTTTTTTTACGAGCTGGCAGCTGACCAATAATCCCTCGCATACTACCTGAAGGCATTAAGTCTGCCAGGACGAGACCCTCGCTATGAACGAAGGAAAGCAGATGATTTTTCAAGGGCTCGTTTATCTTTATTAGACACAATATTGTCGCGATGCAACGCGAGGAAAAGACAAGAAGACCTTTCGGCAGCGAAACAGCGTGTTGAAAATCAGCTGAACAGGCGGAACGTCTTCTTCGTCTTCAACTAATCACAGCCCCACTAGATGGTGTCCGTTAAAGCACCCCATCGTCGTCGTCGTCCACATGTAGTATACACGCGTCATTTGCCTCTCCCTAAAGGAGCATCGCCCCGATGCTAAATCAGAAATGCAGCTTTTTTTTTTAAACAAAGGTCTCGCACAATCACTCGCTGACATATGGCTTCATGCGCATAACATGCACAAGTTCAGGACGGTGCTGGGTACGCCTCGTACAATGGGGACTGTCGGGGACGACTTCGTAGGTGACATCACTCAGGCGTCGCAATACTCGGTATGGTCCGAAGTATCGCCTTAACAGCTTTTCGGATAGTTCTCGTTTCCGTATAGGCGTCCAAACCCATACTCTGTCGTCGGCTTGGTAAGCAACTGTTCTGCGGTGAGCATTGTAGCGGCCTGCGTCGTAGTCTTGTTGCTGGCGGATCCGCAAGCGGGCAAGTTGCCTAGCTTCTTCCGCGCGTTGCGTAAACACATCGGCGTCGGTGTCAGTGTCGTCACATTCGTGCGGTAGTATCGCGTCCAGCATAGTCCGCACCTCCCGTCCGTGAACGAGGCTGAACGGAGTCATGCGAGTCGTTTCTTGCTTGGCCGTGTTGTACGCAAACGTGATATAAGGCACGATTTCGTCCCAATTTTTATGTTCAACGTCAACGTACATTGAAAGTATGTCTTCAATCGTTTTGTTTAGACGCTCTGTTAACCCGTTCGTTTGCGGGTGGTAGGCGGTGGTTTTACGATGAGTTGTTCCACTCAGCATCAAGACGTGATCCAAAAGAGCTGCCGTAAATGCGGTTCCTCTGTCTGTGATCACGACAGTTGGTGCACCATGCCTCAGTACAACGTTCTCGACGAAAAATCGTGCAACCTCCGCTGCTGTGTTTCTCTGAATAGCCTTTGTTTCGGCATAACGGGTGAGGTAGTCGGTCGCGACGATAACCCAGCGGTTTCCTGCACTTGAAGTTGGAGGTGGACCCAAAATATCCATTCCAATTTGGTCAAACGGTGTTCGTGGGACCTGAACGGGTTGCAGGAGGCCAGCTGGCTTAGTCGGGGGTGACTTGCGTCGCTGGCAGTCGAGGCAAGTACGAACGTGGTGCTTCACGGATGTGGTGAGTCGTGGCCAGTAGTACCTTTGCTGTACTCTGGCCAATGTTCGCGTGTAGCCTAAGTGGCCAGAAGTCACCTCGTTGTGGCATGCCTGAAGTACTTCGGTGCGAAGTGATGCCGGGATGACGAGCAAATAGGTGGATCCGGTCGACGAAAAGTTTCTTTTGTAGAGTACTCTGTCTCGCAAACAAAACGATGACAATACTCTTGCGAAAACCCTAGGTGCTTTCTGAGATCTTCCGTCTAAGTAATTAATTAGACCAAGCAACTCAGGGTCGTCACGTTGCTGCTGCGCAATGGCGGACGTGTCGAGAACACCAAGGAATGCTGTTTCCTCCTCATCGGGTAGAACAGCCGACTCAATCGGTGACCGGGACAGACAGCCAGCGTCCATATGTCGCTTCTTCGACTTGTGCACGACCGTCATATCGAACTCCTGGAGCCGCAGACTCCAACGCGCTAATCGCCCGGTAGGATCTTTAAGGTTTGTCAACCAGCACAGAGAATGATGGTCGCTAATAACTTTGAAGGGGCGGCCATACAAATACGGGCGAAATTTCGTAACCGCCCATACCACGGCAAGGCATTCCTTCTCAGTCGTGGAGTAATTAGCCTATGTGCGTGTTAGCGTTCTGCTTGCATAGGCGATTACTCTTTCAGCGTCCTCCTGCCATTGCACAAGGACAGCTCCCAGTCCTACATTGCTGGCATCAGTGTGAAGCATCGTAGGTGCTCGTTTCAAGGTGCTCGTTAAATGTTGCGGAAAACACTATGACATCGTCAAGATAGACTAAGCAGGTTTTCCATTTCAACCCAGAAAGCACGGTATCCATGAGCCTTTGAAAGGTAGCAGGCGCCGAGCACAAACCGAAGGGCAAGACTTTAAATTCATATAAGCCATCTGGCGTCACGAAAGCGGTCTTCTCGCGGTCTCTCGGGTCTACCTCGATTTGCCAATATCCCCTCCTCAGGTCCATTGAAGAAAAGTAACGAGCATGTCGAAGTCTGTCGAGAGAGTCATCTATACGGGGAAGCGGATACACATCTTTCTTGGTCATCTGATTTAGCTTCCTGTAGTCCATGCAAAAGCGGAGGCTGCCGTCCTTTTTCTTGACTAGGACCACTGGCGATGCCCAGGGGCTCTTTGATGGCTGAATGACGTCATCTTCAAGCATTTTGTCTACTTGTTGTTGTATCGCTTCGCGTTCTTTTGGAGCCACGCGATAAGGGTTCTGGTGAATAGGTCTCGCAGTGTCTTCGGTGATTATCCGATGCTTGGTAAGAGGCGTGCGACCAACTCTTGATGTGGACGAAAAGCAGTCTTGGAATTCCGCTAGTAGCTCAAGGAGTCTCCGTCGCTCGTCATTTGACAAAGTAGTGCTAACGTCAAGAACGGGTGCTGGATCAAGTTTTGGCGCTTCGTCGAGTACCGACAAACAGCCTTGGGCTTCCACGACATCGTCAAAGTAGGCGACGGCCGTGCCTTTTGGGAGGTGTCGGCGCTCAGCACTGAAATTGGTCAGCAGCAAGTCCGTGCGGCCAGCAGTGACATTGACAATACCTCGTGCGACGGAAACGCCGTGGGTAAAGAGGAGCGAGCTTATTTGGTCTGCAACTCCTTCGCCATCAAACGGGGCATCACCTGCCACGGAAACAAGCGTGCATGACCTAGGAGGGAGGACCACATCGTCATCAGTAAGACGCAGAGGGTTATGTGTCGCCTCCGGACAATCAGCTAGGCCAGGACTGTTGCAGAACGTAATCAAACTGCCCGGGATGTTGATGACGGCACCATATTCTCGTAAAAAATCCATGCCAATGATTAGATCTCTGCAGCATGCCGCGAGAACGACGAACGACGCGACGAAAGGAGGACCTCCTATGTCAATTCTCGCTGTGCATCTTCCGGTAGGCATTAGTAAGTGCCGCCTGCCGTTCTGATATGAGGGCCTGTCCACGGCGTTTTCACTTTCTTGAGGCGGACGGCGAGGTCGTGGCTTATAACAGAAAAGTCGGCACCAGTGTCAACTAACGCTGTCACTTTCTGCCCGTCAAGGAGAACAGTAAGGTCGGTGGTCGCAATTTCGTCGATCTCACGTCTTGTCGGCTTTACGGCGTCGTGCACTGGGAAGAATGGGGGCTTTTTATTGTCGTCGTGATGGCCTGCAACCTGTACCCCCGGAGGTCGGCCGCGCTCAGTTTCCCGGCGGGGCGGCTGGGTGGACTCCTTCCTTAAGGTCCGCGAAGTGCGTCGGTGCGAAGAAGGCGAATGCGCGGGAGGAGGGAGAGCGTGATCGACGTCCCAAACCCGCTGGTGAGTAGGCATTGCTTCCGCGTCAGTGGTACGGAGGTCGTCAAACTGAGAACGAGGGGGCCCTTGAAAAGAAAGCGTCGTCGAGGCGTGGTAGGTATTCGTCGGTGGCGCGTCGGCCGTCAAACCATGGTCGAAGAGGTCGAAACGAATCACCGCGATGCCAGCAATGGCGGGAAATATGTCCTGCACCTCCGCAGTTAAAACAAAGTGGTCGCCGTCTGCTGTGCGCCATTGCGTCCTGTTTTCGGATCTGTGGACGTCTGAACATCTCTCTTGCGGCGCTGCCCATGGCGCGGTTGTGGATGGCTGGCGGTACGGCCAAGACGGGTGGTCGCCTCAACGTCTCCTCTTGCGGCGGCGACCAAGGTGCTACTGGCGGCTGGCGGTACGTCGGCGGCGATGGCTTAGCGAGTGGTGGACGTCGAACAGCGGCGGCGTAGCTCATGGGACGCTGCTCGGCATCAGGGTCAGCTGTCGAGAATGCGTGCCGGATTTCGTCGCGCACGACTTCGACGACGGATGCCATGGGTGTTTTCAACGACCGGTGTTCGCAACTTCTGAAGTTCCTCGCGACAATCTCCCTAATCAGGTCTCGCAAGGCGCTCTGATTCTCAAACGTCATGCTGGCGGCACTGATTGGGGGCGCTGCTGGACATTCGATCATACTGCCCTGCATCGTTGATGAAGTGCCCGCTCGATAGCCGTAGCTTCCTTCAGCCACGGTGCTTGGAGGGTTTGCGCAGGAGCCCGGCGAAAAGCTGCTCCTTTACACCTCGCATGAGGTAGCTCAATTTCTTTTCATCCGTCATGTTCGCGTTAGCTCTGCGAAAGAGACGAGTCATATCCTCGGCGAACATCGCGACGGTCTCATTGGGTTTTTGAACCCGTAGCTCTAATAGCTGCTGAGCACGGTCCCGTCGGTCGACGTTGGCGAAGGTATCAACAAACTGCTGTCGGAAGTCGCTCCATGTAGACAGACTGGCTTCGTCTATTCTCATACCAAGTACGAGCACTGTCGTCAAGGTAAAAATAGGCGCGGGAGAGCTTTTGCTGATCAGACCACTGATTGATCTTGGCAACACGTTCATAGTGTTCAAGCCAGTCATCAACGTCTTCATGGGCACCGCCACTAAATCGATCAGGCACCAATGGTGGAAAGAGCGTCACCTGGGATGGATTCGGAAGAGGGCTGCCTTGGGGCACCTGTTGCGGGCTGGCGTTGGCCATTGGTAGAGGTATGCGGCGCCTGAGAGAAGGTTCCGGCGAGGGGGTGAGCTCCGGAGAGAGGCCTCGCAACCTCCGACTGAAGCGATGCACGGGCGTTGTAATAGGTGACAATGCGTTCGGGCTGGTTGAACGGCTCCCAGTAGGGGTGTGCAGCATCAGGCAGGGTTGCGGTCCACCACCTCCACCAGTGTCGCGATGCAACGAGAAGAAAAGACAAGAAGACCTTTCGGCAGCGAAACAACGTGTTGAAAATCAGCTGAACAGGCGGAACGTCTTCTTCGTCTTCAACTAATCACAGCCCCACTAGATGGTGTCCGTTAAAGCACCCCATCGTCGTCGTCGTCCACATGTAGTATACACGCGTCAATATTGATGAGAACTAACAGACAATAACGCCAAGGAAAGTACAGGGGGTGTTATCTGTAGTATTTAGAATATTGTCACGTGGTCGTGACGTCGACGAAGACAGCAGCAGGCCTTTGCGGGGTGAAACTGTTTATTTGGCCGAACTTGTGGCCGGAAAATAAGAACTAGCACTACAGCAATACACGCTGTACAATGATAGCGGCGAACAGGGCGTCGTCCGTCGATCAACTGACAAGCGATCAAGCGCGTCGGCTTTCATACAGGCGCTATCGAACTTTCCAGCAATATCGCTGGTGGCGGCGTTATCTCTAGACAAAACTGGAATATTCGCGTGCGGGGTGCAATCTTAACAAACCGATCTACTACAATCGCGACGCTTCTAGAACACTACTTCGCGGACAGCGTCGAGCGTTGATAACCGTCCCTGCCGGTCGAACCCGAATACATCAAAACAAGACAAGAAGTGGGCGTGGCGTTGCCCCCCTCTGAAAAAGCCATCGTCCCGATGCTTATGAAAGAACATAGAAGAGAAAAAAAACAAACAAAACCAAGTGCCTACACAAATCAATTGCCAATACACGAAGGAAAGAAAAAAAATAGAGTCCCCAGGCTCGCTAACGCGCAAAAAACGGCCTTAAGGCGCACGACATGGACGACTTCAGGTCGCGCACGGCGCCGCTGAGAGTTAGTAATGCCGTCAGGGACAACCTCATAGTCGAGTGCGCCGAGGCGTCGAAGTACCCTGTACGGTCCGAAGTATCGTCGAAGAAGCTTCTCACTAAGTCGTCGTCGGCGTATTGGCGCCATACCCATACACCTGTCACCGGGTTGGTATTCCATGTGGCGTCGTTGAAGGTTTGTAGCGGCGGCTGTCAGTCGTCTGCTGGTTCTTTATCCGTAGGCGGGCGAGCTGTCGTGCTTCTTCGGCGCGCTGTAGGTAGGTTGTCACGTCGATGTTTTCCCTCGTCGGTCACGTTTGGCAGCATGGAGTCGAGGCGTCGTTGCCGGGCTCCGACCGTAGACCAACTTGTATGGCGTCATCTGC